>NC_045558.1:105014756-105292256 GCF_009769535.1 Thamnophis elegans
ACAAGGTTGTTAGAGATCAATTTATCAGAGAACAGGCTACTCTGGAGTCGAGACAGCAGGCTTCACTTCTCCCGTTTTGTTCTGGGGTGACACCGGCAGTCCTTTCACACGTTTCCACTTCATCCTGCGGTTCTGAAACCACACTTTAACCTGCACAAGAAACAAGACAATAATTCTGATTAATTTAAGCTGCATGTAATGGCATGTCCAAGCTGAGATAACTGTGAGCTTGTTCCAAATCAAACCTAAGGCTTTACGTTGTGTAAAGTGCAGTGGAACCCCCTACCTCCCACCACTACAGAGGGTGGGAGGAGAATTACTAGCTATATTTGCAATGATTTATTTCATCAACCACATAGAAAAGGCTAAATAAAACAAGAACAAGTATAACGCACAAGGATTTTGTGAACTAGACCATGACTGGGGGTTCATGCATTGTGCTAAGTCACACCCAATAATGTTATGGGTTTGATCTTGGCGTTTAATCAATATCCAATCTTTGCAGTTTATTAAAACTATGGTTAAAGCAAACTATGGATTCAAACAATTGAAAATCCAGCCATTGAGTCTTCACTTAGTCTGCTCTTCTTGCTGGAACCTTGCACATTTAAAAGATATTGGCTTATTATTACACATTCTTGAAAACTCTGAATGATCCACGAAGCCTTCTGCAATCAGGTAATCTCCATAAACTGTGAATCATGCCCCTCATAATCCAGGTGCTCACTGATCAGAGGGAGGAGGTTGTAGTTTAGCATACCTGGGGGGTGCCAACTCAGACTGCAGTAGTTCAACTTGCTTTTCAGTAATCATTCATACCAAATGATTGTTAAAGTCTGCATTCTACCAGCAGCCAGCAAAAAAAAAACAAAAACTGCCAGAGCAAGCAGGCATAACTTTAAAAGAAATTCTGTAGAAATGGCTTAGCAAACTCCAGATGCATTTTTCTCAGTGCTTTGTTTGCAGGACAGAATGTGTGGATACTCAGGGCATTGCCATTGTATTTGGTCTTACCTATCCCATCCAGTTGTGGAGTTGGTTGCTTTTGTTTTAGAAGAATGTGCAAACCAGACACCAATTTATGGTCAGGATGGCTTATGCAAAATATGGTTAAAACAAATTGTGTTTAATGTCATATGAAAACCCATATCCTTGAACTTTGATCTCGGTTAACTCTCAAGAGCAAGACAGACAGGAAACACTAAGCCTAATGGTAAAGCAAATTCTTTTCAAGGAGAAAAATCTTCAAAAATCAGCTAGCTTTGTCTTAGCCATGGTGTCTTATGGGAATTGTGTTTTAAAATATCTGGTGTATTGTTGCCTTAGTCAGTTTGGCCTAATTGTTAAGGTATCAGGCTAGGAACTGGGAGACTGAGTTCTAGTTCCACTTAATCATGAAAGCCAGCTGGGTGACCTTGGGCCAATCCCTCGCCCTCATCCCAACTTATCTCAGAGGGTTGTTGTTGTGGGGAAAACAGGAGAGCAAGGTGTGTTGGATGTTCACTGCCTTGAGTTATTGTAAATAATAATAAAGGTGTACTGCTAGAAGGAAGGTATTATTTGGTATTGATAACCTTCTTTCTCCCTTTAAAAAAATTGGGATACTCAAAATGGTTATAAGTGAGCAGGTACTGAACATCCCTAGACTTCTTCCCCTTCTCTAGGCCAATGTGTCTCAATCTCAGCTACTTTAAGATGCATGGACTTCAACTCCCCAAATCCCCCAACCAGAAGGAGACTGCTTTAGAGGTAGACCAAGCAGAAAAGTCTTACCTGTCTTTCGGTCAAATTAAGATTCACAGAAATCTCATATCTGCGCAGCCTTGTCAGATAATTGTGGTGAATAAATTCCATCTCAAGCTCCTGCAGCTGACTCTTAGTAAATGCTGTGCGCTCCTTCCGTGCTCTGGAACCTTCTTTCTTTGGGGCGGTTGTAGGGTTGCTGCGGACAGCAACCTGGCTCTCTAAAGAAGGGAGATATTTATCATTATGTCCAACTAAACCCATCAGGAGAGCACGCAATCCCCCTCCCACCAATTCTAGGCTCATTCATTGGAGGCTCAGCCCATGACATGAACCAAATACATTCAACGATTCAACAAATGATGGTTTAGTTAAAATAGTAGCTAGCAAGATGTGTGAACATAGCTGGAAGCTAGGGAAAATAAAACAGAGAAAAAGATCATAAGAACCCTAAATTATTGCCACTTTGAAACAGAGGAAGAAATACCCTGATGGATGCTAATCTTGTTAATGTTATTGTAAATGATGAAAAATAAGCTTCCTATTCATCATGCACTAATACCAGGTCAGGAGCCTGAAAAACAGAGTAGCTGGTAACAATGCAATGAAAATCTGGTATCAGATAAAGGGGGAAAATATGAACTTTAAAGCAAACACAAACACACACACACACACACACAGAGCATACATGCAAACAGAAAGATGGGGGGGAAGCATATGCTTCCTGTACACATTCACTGACTTTATCCAAGTCTGGAATGTTTTCAAGGTTAGGGAGCTGGAATTGCCCTTTTTAAGGCAAACGACAAGCTAATTTTTTAAAAATCAACTCTATTTGGGTCTATTTGTTGCTTTTTATCTAATACTAAAATATCCAGGAAAAAGATCCTTGAACTTTCTTGGCTTGTGACTATCTTCATCACTAGACTAAATTTGCTTCCTGTTGCTGTTCTGACCACCAATTTCAACCAAATGCAGAGCTTTGCCATTAGCTGGGACTCTGTTGAGGAAAAAAACAACAACATCTACAATGCAGCCATTTAAAAATGTCTCCAGTCCCCTAGGGCTCCATGCTTGGTGACACTACCAGGTCTTGAAGGACTTCTAGAATGAAAACAGGGATGGAGCTAACATGACTTCAGGGAGGGGTGGAAGAATCTTCCATAGGGCAGGCACAGCAGTTGAGAAGCCCACCTCCTTGGGACCCAACGAACTACCATAGGTCCTTGGCAAATAATGTCTGCAACATACCTTCCCTCCCAGATTTTATGAGATGGGTCGATGCAATCAGCATTTAACACCATAAAATGTATAGTTCAATAAACAAAAATACTCACTTGTTCTCTGACTACCATCACGCCACTGAGCAGCCACATCTAGAAAGAGAGCAGAATCTAACCTTAGATTATGTGTAAACCAAATCCTTTCAAATTAGAGTCACCAAACTGGGAGTAAAAATGATGTAATTCCTTTTGCTGGGCTCATCCACTGTAACATTTCATTATTACATTGACCTCAGTACCAACCTTCCATCTCACCTGCTGTAGCAAACCAGAACCCAGTCTCATTCCCTGCATATAAATAAGGGAAGATATTGAAATAAGGGGCATTCTTATTAATACTGTACCACACCTTTCTATTCAGGTGTCCTTACTCTGGCAATAGAAGGCAAACTGGCATTCTCTCAAAGTCTTCTCTTTAGAGAGTTGCTATACAATATCTCCAGGTTACAAACTGGTAATCTTGGAAACCAGTAAACAGTAATTTGTAATCCAGTAAATTGGAATTACCATATCCTGGAAATAGTCACATTTCAAAGTGGAATCAGCTATGCTCTTATTTTAAATAAATCCAACTTCCCATTTTCTCTTTTTTTTTTCAGAGAGGAAATAACTTAACGTTTTGATATTTAGAGCACCACTTACCATTCAAAGAAATTCCAAAGATGCTTATATGGCCATCACTCCGAAGTGAAATAGGAGTCTCGTTTTTTGTGGAACTAAGTTTCCCCTGGGATCTTAACCCACACATGACAACCCCTGGCCTTCCAAATGTTATTGAATTCCTTTTCCCATCTCTCTGCCTGTTGGCCATTGAAGACTGACAGCACTTCATATATTCAGAAGATTATATATTGTCCCTCCTTATTCCAAAACAATTCCCAAATTCTTTTGAGATCATGATACCTCCCTCTCTTTAAAGCCAGTTTGTATTATGGCAATCTAAATCTAGCACAGAGATCTCTTTGAAAATTACCTTTACACACACTCTAATTTAATTAAGGATTTAATATAAATGCAGAGCAGAGAAGCGTCTGCGGGATTTTCAATTAAAGACTGAATGAAAATCAAGCCGGCCAACCCACATCTAGACCACTTACCTGCGTTTTCCACTCTCCAATTGGCTGCTTTATTCTCAGCGCCGCTTGCCACATTCCTCGCGAGGAGGTTATTTTTGCTGGATCTTTGGCTGCCTCCTGGCCCCGAAGCCAACTTCGCCGGCGGTACCATCTCAGAAGCCGCCACGTGCCAGGCCGGCGGCTGGAAGGATACGCCAGGTTCCTCGAAAGCGCGCTCAGCGCGAGGAAGGCTCTGAGGAGCCGCAGCCTCACAGGGGACCGAGAAATCCAGGTAGCCCAAACCTGGTTTCGGAGGCAGAATAGGCTGAGGGAAGTTGGCCGGGTCGTTCTGGCCGAGAGGGCGGTTCAGGCATTCCCAGAGAATGGAGGGAGCGTGGGGATTCCTCTCGCAGCTTCTGGTGACAGGTGGATCCATGGAGCTTTGCGGCTTCGGCGCGCGGGCACTTCTGAATGAACTCGTCGGAGAGCAAGGAAGTTTGGCGGAAAATGAGCGCCGAGGGGAGAAAGCTCTGTGGCTGCTGCTTTTAACAGAGTCGTTCGGCTAAGCTGGAAAAATTCTTCCTTAATGTCCGCAAGACGATGTCCTCCTCCTTCCCAGTTCGGGAGCTTCCTTGCTACGAAGCAACTGAGCCCAGGAATCACTTTTTAAAGCCTGGGGTGTGAGTAACAAGTTTGGGAGGAGAAATTTGAGAGGGAGGGCTTAACTCGCATCCCCAGCCCCTCCAACCAAAGCCAAGTACGCAATGATTAATCACGCGAAACCTTAGAGGAGCATCAAATGGGAAACGCAGATGGAGACTTTTAAAGAAACACTGTACTTTAAAAAAAAAAATCCTGAGGGAGAGGGAAATACTCCGCGCGCAAAAAGAGTTTAATATTTCTCACATCGAGGTTAGTTTTATTCCGGTTAGGGAAAAATAACACGTTTGAGATTTGAAAAGGAAAAAAAGCTAACATTTTGCACCAGAACCCAGAAACATGCCAAAGGGGCACCAAGGGAACAATATAAAATGAGGAGGTTGGGGGTAGAGAGACTGCGGATAAGATGAAAGAAAACGAGTGTGAAGAACTGTTGGAGGGAAAGACTTACACTTAACGGCTGATTTAAAAGTTTGAAGCTTACATTGTTACACAGAGTGAAACGGTATCTTCGAAGACGTTAAGAAAAGGGTGACCAGGTCAAAGTGGAAAGAAGAACCCTTTAGAGATCAAATTAATTTGATCTCTAAAGTACCGTAGAACTTTTTTGTTAAAGAAGTTGTGTCTCCTGAAAGATGATTCTGTGATCCAGTAGGATCTGCTGCTACTTTCTCAGATCTTTGGATGATAACAGGCTAATACAATTTCAATATAATGACCAATTCGCCCTTATAATTATTGCATATTTGGATGAACATGATTTATTTCCATTTTTTAAATTGTCTTTGAACTTTTCAACATCTGTGCTGAAGTGCCTCATGAAAACAAGAAATAGATGAAACTTTTTATTTGTTTGCCAGACATTAAACTCCTTTTATCCCATTTTTGTATCACTTAACAAAACTAACAAATACATGTTGTGTATATATTTTTTATAAACACATGTTTATATCCATTTCTGGTGTACAAATGTTTTACAATTTTTACTGTCATACATATGTGTATATTTATATAGGCACCTTTGTCTATTCTGAAAAGCATAATATTTTTTAAGGATTGGGAATTGCATAGGAAAAATATGAACTTGGATTTCAAGATGTAAATATGTTTTTCCTTTATTTATAATGAAATTATGGGGTATGCTTCCCTCATTTACAAATACAGATAGCCTTCAACTTATGACAATTGAACCCAAATTTTCTGTTGCTTATTTGAGTTTTGTCCCATTTTACAACCTTTTTTGCCACATTTGTTAAGTGAATCACTGCAGTTGTTAAATTACTAACATGGTTGTTAAATGAACCTGGCTTCCCCATTGACTTTGTTGTCAGAAGGTCACAAAGGGTGATCACATAATCCTGGGACACTGCAATTGTCAAAAATATGAACCAATTGCTAAGCACCTGAATTTTGATCACACAGTGCTCCTGGGGATGCTGCAATGGTCATAAGTGTGGAAAACTATCATAAATGACATTTTTCAGTGTCACTGTAACTTTGAATGGCCACTAAATGAATGGTTGAAAATCAAGGACTACCTTGTATAGATCTCTCTGATCAAAGCAATCCTCTATTCAAAGAGCTTTTTTTAACCTTACTTTGAAAGGTAAAATCACTGTATCAAGAGAGTTTTAAACAACTATAAACAAGACATTTTGTGGGTAGATTCTGGTTTTCGCTTTTCTGGTGGCTCTTTGTCTCATACTGGATTTGGACTTCACATATCTCCAAAGCTATTTTTAATGTAACTTCTTTTATAATAATTTTATTTTGGGAGGTGAATTATTAAAGCCAAAAATGCAATAAATAGAAGAAACTAAAAAGCAAAAAAAGAAAAGAACTGCAACTAAAATAGAATTGAGTATAATGAATCACAGTATGTAGCTCTTCTTCAGGATTGTGAGCTATGAGCTCTGAATTCAGGCTAGCATATAGCCTGTTCACTTGACCATCCATGCCTCATTCCATTATTAATTTCATCAACTTTAAAAAAAAAAACACCTTTATTTTTAGGATTGTTTGAAGAAATTGAAGCTAAACCACTGAAGAGAGGATTTAAGACATCAAATTGGCTATTTTAAAAATACTGTAAAATACATATATAAAGGCACTTCAGTGATAGATTTTCACGCAAGATTGAATATCCCAGTGGATGGTAGATTAATTATAGATCAGGGATCCCCAACCCTCAGGCTGCAGCTCATTACCGGGCCTTGCGCCATTCGGAACCGGCTGGAGAAGTGGTGGGCGAGCTCGTGAGCACATCCCCACTTGCACAAGCATTGGGTGAGCATGTCCACATGGGCTCCATTTGTGCAAGCAGAAGGTTGTGCTCACCACTTACAAAAATGGAGCTGTGTATGCACACTTGCTCGCATGGAATCATTCCCTCTCTCCCCCATCAACCAGACCGCAAAGCCAGACAGGTTGAGAAACTCTGCTGTAGATAGAGCAACAGAGTCTTTATATACAAATAACCCAGGGGTGAAATCCAGCAGGTTCTGACAAGTTCTAGAGAACAGGTAGGAGAAATTTTGAGTAGTTTGGGGAACTGACAAATGCCACCTCTGACTAGGCCTTCCCCATCTATTCTCTGCCTTCCAAGTCCCAGCTGATAAGGAGGAAATGGAGATTTTACAGTATCCTTCCCCTGCCACGCCCACCAAGCCACACCCACCAAGCCACACCATGCAATCAAGCCACGATCATGTGGCCAACATGACTCAATGCCGAAGGTGCACGGAACGCTGTTACCTTCCCACCAAATTGTCCCTATTTTTCTACTTGCATTTTTACATGATTTTGAACTGCTAGGTTGGCAAAAGCTGGGACAAGTAACGTGAGCACACTTCGTTACATGGCGCTAGGGATTCGAACCGCTGAACTGCTGACCTTTCTGATCAACAAGCTCAGCATCTTAGCCACTGAGCCACTGCATCCCTCTTGGGACATAAATCATGCAAATGCTTGAACTGGAATTCTTCACAACTCTCCTTGTGGCAAGCAATCATGTACTGGTAGGCCTTTACTTTAGTTCCAATGTCTTGCAGTTACAACGTCATTGAAAAAAATGACATGTCTGTTTTTCACACTTAAAACTATCACAACAATCCCCATAGTCACGTGATTTGGATGCTTAGCTACTGGTTCATTTTTATGACGGTTGCAACCTCCCAGGGTCATGGGATCACCTTTTGTGACCTTCTGACAAGCAAAATCAATGTGGAAGCCAGGTTCACTTAACAACCATGATACTAACTTAACAACTGCAATGATTCACTTAACAGCTCAGGCAAGAAAGTTCGTAAACTGGGGCAAAATTCACAGCAACCATCTCAATTAGCAACTAACTTTGGAAACTTTTGCCTCAATTGTGGTCATAAATCGAGGATTGCCTGTACTTGTGGAATTCTTTAATAACCTGGTCCGTAGCACCAGTGTATGAGACATGTCATTATTAGTACATATATAGTACACATAATATAAAGAAATAATCTTTATAGCCTGAAATTAATACCTAAATGTAATTTTAAAAACTTTCTGCATCTTTTCTGAGAATTCGTTAGTGAGTTCTTTAAGAGAATTGCTTTAAAAAAAAAAGAAGTCTCATTGCTTTAAGGAATTGCAGATGGTGCTACAGTCATATCTTGGCACACTCTGAAGCACCTTGTGGTGGCAGTTGAATTCAAAATCCTACACAGCGAAATATAAATATTTTTATACTATAGTGTATTATTGTAACATACACAGATTGATTATGTGGCATTGTGTATTAATTCTTAGTAACCACTTAGATGAATTTTCTTCATGATGATCTGTTCCTAAGCTGCATGAGTCAAAAAGAGGGCTCTGAAAATATCTACAGACCCCCCAAATTGTTTCAACTTCAACCCTCAAAATGATACTATAGAGCACTGCACACCAAAACAACTAGAACAAGGACAGTTTTCCCCCCCGAATACCATCACTCTGCTAAACAACTAATTCCCACAACACTGTCATATTACCTAAGATTGTATTACTATTGTTCTTCTCTTCCTTCCTAGTACCTATCTCTTCCCACTTATGACTATAACCATGTTGCTTGTATTTTTACGGTTTATACTTGTTTCCTAGTAAGATTTGATTACTTATTAGTAACCTATGACTATCACTAAGTGTTGTATCTTATGATTCTTGATGAAGGTATTCTTTATGCACACTGAGAGCATATGCACCACAGACAAATTCCTTGTGTGTCCAATCACACTTGGCTAATAAGGAATTCTATTCTATTCTAAAGTATTCTATTCTATTATTTCAGATTTTCCAACAGCACAGCCCTTGCCACTGTAACAGAGTCTATCCACCACATCATTCGTCCTCCTCTTCGTCTTTTCCCCCCACAGAAGTGTATACTACGCTTAGTGTAGACATAACATACTGTGTAAGATCATAAACAATTCTTAGATTTTATTTTTTTTAAGTACCAGTAGCTCACAATGAATTATTCTAAAAGAGAGCTAATTTTGCAAATAATCCAGGCCAGGAAACCTGTCAGAACTATAATGTTGAATGTTGATTTTATTTATATGCTGCCCTTTTCCCCCGAAGGGGACTCAGGGAGGCTCACAACTCAACCAGGGAAGCGGGATACAAACAAAAAATTAAAACAACACAAAACAATGCATAATTAAAAACACACAACAGTCATACCAATTCGAGACGGGGGCAACAGTTCTTTAGCCCCAGGCCTGTCGGAACAGCCAGGTTTTAAGGGCTTTGCGGAAGGCCTGGAGGGTGGTGAGGGTTCGAATCTCCACGGGGAGTTCGTTCCAGAGGGTCGGAGAAGCCACAGAGAAGGCCCTCCTCTGGGTAGTTGCCAGTCGACACTGGCCAGCCGATGGAATTCGGAGGAGGCCTAATCTGTGGGATCTGATCAGTCTAGTGGAGGTAATTGGCAGCAGGCGGTCTCTCAAGTACCCAGGTCCAATACCATGAAGGGCTTTATAAGTGACGACTAGCGCCTTGAAGCGTATCCGGAGACCAATAGGCAGCCAGTGCAGCTCGCGGAGGATAGGTGTTACGTGGGTGAACCGAGGTGCACCCATGATTGCTCGCGCGGCTGCATTCTGGACAAGCTGAAGTCGCCGAATGCTCTTCAAGGGCTGCCCCATGTAGAGCACGTTGCAGTAGTCCAGTCTAGAGGTCACAAGGGCGCGAGTGACTGTTGTGAGGGCCTCCCGGTTCAGGTAGGGACGCAACTGGTGCACCAGGCGAACCTGGGCAAATGCCCCCCTGGTCACAGCCGACAAGTGGTGTTCAAAAGTCAGCTGTGGGTCCAGGAGGACTCCCAAATTGCAAACCCTGTCTGAGGGGCATACTGTTTGACCCCCCAGCCTGAGAGATGGAACACTTGGCCAATTAGTAGGAGGGAAACACACCAGCCACTTGGTCTTATAATATCTTTTAATCTATCTTTTCTTATGCCATTATTCAAACCAGAAATATTCAGGAAAGAATTAATAAACTTCTGAACTAACTTACTTTTCTGAAAAGCTCTTAGCTGGCTACATAACTTGGGAAATAAAATACAAGATACCAAATTATTACTCTATTTTAGTAAAATAAACCATCAGGAAATCCCAAAGCTGTATATTAGAGTGCGATGCAGAAAAACATTCCAGAAAAAGGCATACATAAACCATTTCCGTAATGTTCCCAAGGAAACTACTACAAGGACATTTCCCTGACATCACCAGAAGCCAGGCTCAAAGTGGGGAAAAAATCACCTTTCCAAAGAGAAATATCAATATTTTAAACATCTATGTTCAATATTTCTACCAGGAAAAATAACTCATGTAAGTAAAGGTAATCTATAGGAAATACTTTATTCATATAACTAAAAGAAGAAACAATGGTAGGAAACTAACCAAGGAGAGAAACAACCTAAAACTAAGAAGAAATTTTCAAACAATGAGAGCTATTAACCAATGGAATAGTTTGCCTTTGGAAGTTGAGGCTGCTCCATCACTCAAGGCTTTAAAAAAGAGCCTGGACAGCCATTTGTCTGAAATGATATAGAGCGGTGATGGTGAACAAGTGGCACTTAGAACACTCTCTGCAGGCATGCGAGGCGTTGCCCCAGCTCAGTTCTGCCGCACATCAGGGGTGGGTTCCTGCCTGTTCTAACCTCTTCTATAGAAGAGGTTCCACAAATCTACAGTGCCATTTAGAACCGGTTCCAGCTCCCTCCCCTCACCTGTCCGCACATCATCAAGATGAAGAGCGAGAGGAGGAATTCTGGGAATTGAAGTCCACAAGTCTTAAAGCTGTCAAGTTTGAACACCCCTGGGGCTGTTTTTTTCCTAAAGGGTTAGGGGTGCAAGGGTCTTGTAACTTGACAGCTTTAAAAGAGCCACACTTCAATGCCAGAGTTCCTGAGCCAACATGACTGGAGGAGGAATTCTGGGAGTTGAAGTCCACAAGTCTTAAAGCTGTCAAGTTTGAACACCCCTGGAGTTGTTTTTTTTTCCTAAAGGGTTAGGGGTGCAAGGGTCTTGTATCTTGACCACTTTAAGACTTGCATGCTTCAAATGCCAGAGTTTCTGAGCCAACATTTTGGTTAGCAATAGCAATAGCAGTAGACTTATATACCGCTTCATAGGCCTTTCAGGCCTCTCTAAGCGGTTTACAGAGAGTCAGCATATTGCCCCCAACAATCTGGGTCCTCATTTTACCCACCTCGGAAGGATGGAAGGCTGAGTCAACCCTGAGCCGGTGAGATTTGAACCGCTGACCTGCTGATCTAGCAGTAGCCTGCAGTGCTGCATTTAACCACTGCGCCACCTTGGCTCATGGTTGCTAAGCAAGAGCGTTGTTAAGTGAGTTTCACCACAAAGCCACTCCCACAAAACAGGCCAGACCTACAGAAGAGGTTCTAAAAATTTTTTGAAACCCACCACTGCTGCACATGCATGCACACACGCCTCCTGCTGATTTTCAGGTCTCTGCTGTGCATGCGTGGGGGATGTGATGCATGCGGGAGATACGTATGAGGGGGTCATATGCACATGTGCAGGGCGTACACACAGGGTTGCTTGTGCATGTGCAGGGGTAGAGTGCATCAGTGTGCATTGTGGGGGTGTGGCGTATGCAAGCATGTATGGGGAGGAGCATGCAGGGGGTGCTTTGCATTATGGATGTAATTTCCGTGCTTTCAGCACTTGGCGCCATAAAAGGTTAGCCATCCCAGATATAGAGTCTTCTGCTTGAGCATAGGATTGGACTAAAAGATCTCAGAGGTCTCTTCCAACTCTATTGTTTTATGTTCTAATGTGAATAAAACAATTCTTAATTTAATGATTCAAGGCACTTCAGTGTTGCATCAATTTTTTAGCCAGTCCTATGTATTACTGTTTTGAATTCTGGTAGTCCAAAGAAAGATGTTTTTCATATTTTATTTTTTTTGAGTAGTGTTAACTCTGACATTTAACATTGAAGACTTTCTTTTTCTTCTTCTTTTGGCCTGTGTTGCAAGCACTTTAAATTTGGGGAAATTGAAACTAACCTGCACCAGGTGAAGCTGCTTGAATGTCAATGATATGTGATAACTTACATCATGTTCAGATGAATGTGGCAAAACTAAAATGTAAACGAGTAATTTAAGGAAAACAAATTCATCTGTTGAGGTGGTCAGTTGTTTTCCTCTTCCATTTTTACTCATTGTGCAAGAGACATCCAAATGACACTTCACTGCATGCCAGGTTCTTCATCTGTGATTCTTTCATGTGTGTTGTGTGTCTTTATTTGTGGCAGAAACAAAATATATGATAAAAAAACACAATTGAGAAAAAATATCTATCTCACTTGGAAAGACAAAAGTTTTTAACTCAGGTTTTTGGCCTTTAATTAAACGCTTCCTGTCCAAAAGCCTAGTTTGTTTTTATTGTTTCTTAGGCAAATCATCTAGGGACGTGGTGGCTCAGTGGCTAAGATGCTGAGCTTGTTGATCAGAAGGTTCAGCGGTTTGAATCCCTAGCGCTGTGTAACTGAGTGAGGTCCTGTTACTTGTCCCAGCTTCTGCCAACCTAGCAGTTCGAAAGCATGTAAAAATACAAATAGAAAAATAGGGACCACCTTTGGTGGGACGGTAACAGTGTTCCGTGCACCTTCAGCATTTAGTCATACAGGTCACATGACCACGGAGACATCTTTGGATAGCACTGGCTCTTCGGCTTTGAAAAGGAGATGAGCACCGCCGCCTAGAGTCAGGAACGATTAGCATGCATGTGCAAGGGGAGCCTTTACCTTTACATTTAAGCAAATCATCTGTAGGATAGATGAAAAATTGCCCTTGAGGAGACTCTTCCAGTGGTTTCTCTTTTCACATGGGGTTTTAATTTTTGGTTTCCTCTCATTATTCCCATCCACACTTCTTAGAGCATAACTTCTCTATTTTACCTCTAAAGAGAAAGAACTAAAGAAAATTAGGAATATAGCCTTTATCCCCTCCTTCTCGCTCTAACACATGAGGAAGCTGATATTAGCACAAGAGAAATATTTGAGGTGGTCCTAAACAGCTATCATAATTTCCCGCCCCAGCTAATGTTCATCAGGGAGCAATAAAACAAACTGAATATTTTGCAAAAACATTTATTTACATAGTTTTGTATACTGTCCAGTTTCCAAGCATCTGGGTGGCTTATTTAGGAATAAATATTACACTGTTTTGTTTTGTCTTGTTTGTTTTTCAAAGAAAAAACTATTTGCAGTTTTAAATAATTGAAGGACGTTGACCATGAAGAAAATACCCCAAGAGAAGACTCCAAAATGTGTAAAGGTTGAAGATGAAAACTAGTGAATCTCAGACAAAAAAAGTTAAAATGTGGTGCAAATGTTTTCCAGTCTCTGGAATTTTGCTGATTAACTCAAGGCAGAAGGAAAAAGCCTAGAATTTAAGCATATAGGTAAAGGTAAAGGTTCTCCTCGCACATATGTGCTAGTCGTTCCTGACTCCAGCAGGGGTGCTCATCTCCATTACAAAGCCGAAGAGCCAGTGCTGTCCAAAGACATCTCCATGGTCACGCGGCCCTCATAATGAAACGGCGAAGATGCACGGAACACTATTACCTTCCCACCAAAGGTGGTTCCTATTTTTCTATTCGTATTTTTACATGCTTTCACACTGCTAGATTGGCAGAAGCTGGGACAAGTAACGGGAACTCACTCCATTACACAGCGCTAGGGATTCAAACGCTAAACCTTCTGATCGACAAGCTCAGCGTCCTAGCCACTGAGCAACCACATCCCTCCGTTAAACATTTAGCATGTAGCATAGAGACACAGATGCCTCTCTCTAGTATGGCAGGTAGATTTACCCATATGGGTTATGTCTTCTTTGCAGTAAAAGAACAAATGTGATGATATCATGCCTGTCAATTTTTGCACTAAACAAATTCCTGATTATTGGATGAAGTCTCTGGGAAGTTGAGATTTAGTATGAAGAAGTCTGACAGCATTGCCTTCTCCAGTTTGGTGTCCTAGATGCAGGAGACTAAAATTTCTCCAGCAATAAATCCATTGGCTCTAAAACTCATCACATCTGGAGAGCATCATAAAGGTTACTGTGTACATTTATGTTACCAGTTAAGTCATGGATGGGTAAAGTGTGATCTCTCAGATATTGCTAATTTATAATCTCAAACAGTTACAACTGGCATAGCCAATAAAAAGGACATATGCAACATCTGGAGGGCTACTAATTCCAGGTATTTGAATTCTGAGTGGATATTTTTCAGCAAAACTAATCCCTTGTAGGGAACGAACCACTTCACCTCTTTCACACAATGCAGCTAAGTTTGTTAAATCAGAATAGTCATCCCCTATCACTGGCCATGGTGCTTAGGGATGGTGAGAAATTACTTCTGCATAATCTGGAAGGCCACATGTTGCCTCTACAGGTAGTCCTCAACTTATGGCCACAGCTGAGCCCAAAATTTCTGTTGCTAAGTGAGACGGTTGTTAAATGAATGTTGCTCTATTTTATGACCCCAGGACAATTGCAACCATTATAAATGGTCACATGACCCCAGGACAATTGCAACCATTATAAATATGAACTGGTTGCCAAGCATTCAAATTTTGATCACATGAACATGGAGCTGTTGCAATGGTCATAAGTGGGGGGAAATGGCCATAAGCCCCTTTTTTCAGTGCTGTTGTAACTTGGTTACTAAAGGAACTGTTGTAAGTTGAGGACTAGCTGTACCAGTTTTAATGTGATTGGTTGGTTTTGGTTAAAATGTGTGAGCCCAGACATTTATGGATTATTCAGCAATGTTTGATTGGGCTCACATATCACATTAAGCCAACACACACACGGGGGGTGGGGGGTGGGGGGTGGGACTAATGTTATGATGATCTGGTTTAGATGACAAGCCAAATTATGTGTATACATGACAAGCTTAATGACAAATGAACAAATTACATAATGGTTTAGTACAACTTTGTCTTGGTTTCAATTGCTATCCATGATTACAAGATCTGTTATTTTTGCACCTAGTTAGTAATTCTATATTCAAGTGTTCTCAAAATTATTGGAAAATCAAAGGTAAAGATTTTCCCAGCCCAATCGTTTCTGACACTAGGGCATGGTGCTCATTTCCGTTTCTTAACTGAGGGAGCCAGTATTGTTTGAAAATATTTCTGTACTCATGTGGCCAGCATGACTATATGTTGGGGTCCATGGACCCTTCCCACCAAGTGGTATCTATTTATCTACTCACATTTGCATGCTTTCAAACTGCTAGATTGGCAGGAGCTAGAGCAAGTAACAGGAGCTCATTCCATCACATGATGCTCGGACTCGAACCCAGGCTGTCAGCTGTCCAGCTGACAAGCTCAAAGATCTTCAACTGCTGAACCATCACTCCTTTTCCTATTGGGGAACAATACTCACATAATTGATTAAAAAAAATGGAGATGGGTTTGGCCATATAATTACAATAAAACTCCAATCACTGTCTCCATAGTCTTCAACTACAAGAACACTTTTAGGTAGCAAATTCAGGAAAGTTTGCTAGTGGAAAAAAAAACCTTTGGTCAATTTCCCAGCAACCTTTGACCTTAGCAAACTCCAATCTGTAGCAGGAGAGTCATCATCCTGAGAAGGACCATCTTGGACTAAACTTGAAAATGAAAATAAATAAACCTGTTTTCTTTCTCTCTGGGATGCTTAAACCAAATGGCTTCTGACTCCCATTCACCAGCCAGTGAGAGTTGATTTATGAGGCCATGCCTGTTGGGTCAACACAGGCTAGGAAAGAGGTTTGCAGAGAGGGGAACCAGGCAGGGCAAAGAGCCAAGGCACAAACAAGAAATGGAAACATTGCCTGAACAAGCCTCACATGCTGGCTAGAACAGAAGACAACTTGGGTGAAAAGAATCAGAGCTTCTTTAGCTGTTTTCACACTTCATGCCAAGAAGCCAAAATGTAGCCCGTTCAATTTTCACCGAGCAAACTGTGTGTGCCAAGCCACTATATGCACCACTGTTGATGGGAAGGGATCTAGCATCCTAAGGCTTCATGTCCCCTGAAAACCCTGAGTATGGCTCTTTGGGTCTTTCCAAAAGTTATTACCAAATTCTAACTTTTAATATGATAGAAGAAGGGGAAAATAATTACCCCCATGAGAAATAATTGTGTTAAATACATTTGCCAGTTATTTACTTTTAGTTTTTGCCTTACAACTATCTACTCTTTGTCCTAGACCCATCTATTTTTTTGTAGTAACCTTCAACAAACATTCAAAGACTAAATATGACCTTGTTTCCCTACCCAAACTACGTACTTCTGGTTTGTAGATTAATGTTATATGTAAATCAAGCTGCTATGGTTCATTCAACAAACATAAACATACAGAGGTGTATATACTCAGTTATCTGACCCAGAAGGAGGACTGATGTGAGTTGAATGATTGATTGTGAGTGCTACTGAGTAGTGAATTGATTGAGACCATTTTTATGGGTATTCTTGTAATAGTGAATGTTCTGTTTTTATAGTGTATTTGCTTTTAGTTTGTTTTGAACTTCCCAAAGCTGTTCAGGAATGGAGTGGTTTACAAGTATTGTAAAGTAGTTAAAAAGAAATATTAAAAAGGAATGATTGCATCTAACTGTGCAACAGTTGGATTCTACATCGTGCTATGCCATAATGTGATTTTTGAGGTTTCAGCTTAACATGACATACGAACCCAGCCAATGCCTCTTAAGCCTGTTAATACTAGACATCCTTTTTTGAAAGTACAGTACATCCAGAAGGTTACATTAGAGAGCAGAGAACATGAAAAGATGAAGATAATTGTCCAGCAAACAAAGTGATTCATGCTATAGAACAAGATTAGCAACCTCTTCTAAAATGGGTGGTAAAATTTATTTTTTTACCCCAGTAACAGCAATCAATCTATTTCTGTATGTTTCACTTCATAAACTTCTCTGTAGGTTTCTGTAGTGAAGAGTAATAGTGTCGCCACCAGTAATACAGTCAAATAAATAAATAATTCAATTTCTTAGCCTTACAGGTGCTCAGAAAATATCCTACGGTGATTAAATTCATATGCTGAGATACAGTTTTATTTAACATAATCTATCAACAAAATCAAATGGAATGATTCATACCTTAGATCACACCAAGCTACCCCATCATAACCAAGCATGAAGCTGGAACCCAATTCTGACATTATGCCATTACAAGGAGAGGCAACCATGCTTAGTTACTAAAGCAATATGGGAATTTTGCTAAGCAACAACTCCAAATTTTCTCCCCCCCCATGACCCTAATAGTTAGAGCGCTGTGATATGTAGTTCAACTTCTGTCATTGATTCCCCATGCCCAAAGAAATTTGCTCTCTCCCTACCCCACTGAATATATTTCAGACTAGTTGCTCAGTAAAAGGCAAAGCTTACAAAAGTTATTCCAAAGGCTGATTTGCCCTTGAAATGAAAAGTGAGCTCAGCATCCTTTGCACTCAGATCCTTCCTCTCAAGCAGCATATGCCAGCCAATGTTCTTCAGCCATGGGAATTGGTGACCCCCTTCTCATACCCCCATTCCTTTGACAGCTGCTGCTGTTGTCTTGCATGTGCTCTGCAGGGGGGCAATATTCCCCTCTGCACCACCCAGGATGAGTTGATGGCAAAGTTGGGGAGGGGAGGGTCAGTCTCCGCTCCTCACTCTTGCTTACGGAAGGCCATTTGTCATGAAGACATGGATACCTTTAACCTCTTAAAACTCACTGCCTCCCATCCCTATCCAGACCAGGACAGATGGAAGTCATTATTTTTGGTCAAGCGTAACAGCCACAACCTAGGTGTATATTCTCAAGCATGTATGTGCTTGCAGCATATGTGTGCAAAATGAGTGGCAGCCTTAGAGACATTCTCTCTTTTAGGATGGCTAAAAGAACACAACTTTTTTTTTTTGCCAAGTTTTCCAGTCTTAACATTTCTCAGTATAATTATGCAATTATATTTGGCATTCAAGTTAATTCCCACGTGAAAATTTTCCTTGGAGGTTTTACTTTTACAGGTGTGATTTCATTTGATTTTTTTAAAAAAATAATTCTTCAATCCCTCTCAAAGAAGGAAGGATTTGGATGACATTCTTATACTTGAAGCATGATGTTCTCATACCTCCTCAGCCATAAGAAGGCTGAGAGATGTGCATGGGAATTCCCCAGGAAGCAAAATGATGATAGAGGCATAAGCGAGGTAGGAGGCAAAGAAATCTAATAAATAAATACCAAGGGGAGACTGTAGCAGGAGTGCCCTCCATTATATTCACTTCTAGCGCTAACAAAAAAAACTCAATGTAGAGAACAGAGTGGATTCCCTAATAGCATCCTGCAGGGAGAACACAAGTCAGCAGAGACCAGAGTTATTCTTTTTTCACTGGTTATTGTATCACAAAGCACAGGTTTAATTCCATGACAATCACACACATCCCAAAGCTGTTTTGCATCAGGAGGAAAACAAAGGAACTGGTTCATGCAGAAATCAGGCCCCCAGTCCATTTTGTATCTGCTCAGTGAGCATGGAAATGTAATACATCTAAGCATAATGCAACCTTTTTGCCTTTTCACCCCTAATCTTTACCCACACTTCCTAGCTTTTTCCCTGGAGATTTTCAGACCCCCGTGGTCTGGTTGGCTACTTCTCCAGATCACCTAAAGGGTACACACAAAATTGGAACATCTCACCTTACATCACCTGTAGATTGACATTTTTATTCTTCTTTGTCACCCAATAAATTTCTACATATTACTGATTTAAAAACAGTATATCTCATCTCTTAAAAACATTATTCCAGCATCTTTATGTGTGTGTGTGTCTGTCTCTCTCTGTCTGTCTCTCTCTCTCTCCCCCTCCCTCCCTCCCTCTTCTAGAGCACAGACATGGGAAACATGGAAATACAGTTTAGGAAAATTGTCCTTAGCCCAAAACTAGAAATCAACGTAAAACAAAACTCAGTATAGGGAAGAATGTAAGGCCCACTCTTCAGTTATCATTGATAAGGGCTGTCGTTCCTGGCAATGCATGCATTGCAATCAAGCATATGATTACAGTGAGAATATCTCAAAGACGATAGGACCAATTTGGCAATATTTTTCCAGAATCTTGTTTCTTTTCTGTCCTTTCAAAATAGCTGAGGTTGATGGCCCCTTTTTCATGAGGAGAGGGGGCTACTTTTCAATGCACATTTTCACAGTGGTATAGCCACAAATAAAATATACAACTATTTGAATTTAAAACCTAATGTTCTGCACAGGACTGTAGAAATTTATCAGAGAATTGCAGTTATTGGGCAACCTAGAAATGCAATACATGAATAAAATATTGCACTTTAAAATATACAGGGGAGACAAACATAAACTACATGTATTTTGCTTCTCAATTCAATTAGAAATTGAAATGTCCAATTGTGGCTTATATTCTTGCTATAAACACCTGTAATAAATCGCATGCATTCTTCCAATAGTGACGCTACAATTAAAGTACACTCTATTAATGTGCAGGATTCAGGATTTGTGATGAATGCAAGTATTACTGGTATATCATTTTGTTAATACATCCACTGCATATCAACATAAATCAAAATGGATACTGATTTATCGAGTCTTGTCCCTTGATGAACATCTTCCAACCCAAGTGGAATGCACTGAATTTACTTTTACTCTTCCCCAATTTCACACCAATATAACTATATCCGTGTGTGTGTGTAATCTGACTGGAAGCTGTGCTCATTTTGAAGGGGAGCGATTGAATCATGGATTTTGTCATCTGCAACACTTTCTCCCACCTTTCACCTGCCTGGCAAAACAAAGCTCTGATTGGGGCAGGATGTAGGATGCAGTTTGGGGTGAGCGGGCTTCACTTTGCAGTCTTTCAGGTGCAAGCCGTTTGCAAATTGGTTAGTGCAGACATTGTCACACACACCCCTCCCCTCTCTGCTTAAGTAAGTTATTCCAAAGTTTATTCATTCTCTTCCACCAGGAAGTGGGGTTTATTTCAGGGCTCATTTTCGTCTGACTTCACCTCCCAGCTGTTGGTCCTTATAATGGTTCTTGTCTGCAAGCCCAAAAGGGCCTCCTGTTCTTCTTTGGCTTATTCTACACTATCAGATTTCAAACACGTTGTAATATTAAGTGACGCTGTCCTTCTACTCCACATTGGAGGGAGAGAGTGAAGAGAGAAGTGGAGGTGGGGCGAAGAAGGGCTGGAAACCTCCAGACACTGGAGAATCAAGAAGCAAAAAGTTTTTTTAAAAAAGCCTGTGTATCTGGCCATCTGGAGCCTGATGGGCTGAGAGACAGACAGCAAGCTTAATTCTGTCGATTAGTAGGAAGTGGGGGAAATCACCTGGGATTTTATCCCCAGAAATTTTTGTAAGCATCCTGTAGGGAAGTACAGCATATGAGTGCAACATTGTGGAGGCCAATGCCTCAGAGCACATGCAGAGTTTTCCATAATTATTTTTGGATTTAGGCAGAGTGTGTGACTTGTAAGCAAGGTTAAAACATCTTTTAATGTTGATTAACAAGTATTTATTTAGCATTCCCTAAATTTACTTGTTGTTCAAAGGATTGGCCTTCATTACATTTCTGAGAGTAAGGAGAGAAGGAATCTCATGTGATGTATTGAAAAGGCAGGATTGTCTCCCCACACCAGGGGTGGGTTCCGGCCAATATGGCCCGATACGGCCATACTGGTAGTAGCCAGGAGCAGAGGCCACCGTACTGGTATGCTGGCTCCTTCAGCCCACCCGCCCGCCCACGCTCCATACCTGTTTATAATGCCACTGGCCAATTGTGCACGCATGCACAACCTCTGCCGGGCAGCTGAGTGTCACAGGGGCAGTGGTGTATGCATGCGTGCACAGCACAAATGCACCACTAGGACACCCAGCCCAATGCACAGCATACCAGTTGCAACAGGGAATGCAACCCACCACTACCCCCCCCCCCGTGCACCCTCTTCTACCAATTTTGTTGTTTACCCTTTTCTCAGCATTAGGAGCAGCCCAGGATGTTCTCCCTGAAATGAAGGACAGCTGTCAATCCACCCACCCCCACCCCCACACGCATACACTTCTTGTGTTCCAGGTCAATCACATCTAGTAGCTGCTTTTGCACAGTAAACAAATCTTGGTTGGGTGTTCTTTGAAAATGATTCAGAAGATGTTCTTCAGAGCCATGGCACGACAAAACCGCGCTCGACTAAAGCGCGCCCGATTAAACCGCGTCACTGACGTCATCAACAGGGCGACAACAGCGAGCACGGAGAAAGAAGGGCGCTTTAAATAGCGCTTTGAAAGCAAGCAGATTCAACTTAAGGTAAGGGTTAGCTTTAGGGTTAGGTTTAGGGTTAGGTTAAGGGTTAGGGTTAGGTTTAGGGTTAGGTTAAGGGTTAGAGTTAGGTTTAGGGTTAGGTTAAGGGTTAGAGTTAGGTTTAGGGTTAGGTTAAGGGTTAGGATTAGGTTTAGGGTTAGGTTAAGGGTTAGGTTTAGGGTTAGGTTAAGGGTTAGGTTTAGGGTTAGGTTTAGAATTAGGTTTAGGGGAGTTAGGTTTAGGTTTAGGTGTTAATTTTAGGGTTAGCGTTTACAGAGTGCTTCTGTCTCCGCGCTGTTGTCGCCCTGTGATGACGTCAGCTACGCAGTTTCGTCGAGCGCGCTTTAGTCGAACGCGGTTTTGTGGTGGAACCCTTCAGAGCACCTGAGAGCAGAAGAATAGGACTTATTTAAAGACCAGGGATCTTTCAGAACAGTTGATTAGAATGAGTGTTCCACGGTGGTGCAATGACTCAATGGTTAAAGACACTAACTGATGGAATGGTTTCAAAATCCAAGAACTGTGCAACTGGGTGAGCTCCCGTTACTTGCTCTAGCAGTTTTCAAAAGCACACAAATAGATGAATAGGTACCACTTTAGTGGGAAAGTAACAGTGTGCACAGAAAAAGTTTTGGACAACGCTGGCTCCCTCAGCCAAGAAATGGAGATGAGCACCACGCCCTAGAGTCAGGACTGGACATGGAAACACTAACCTTTACTCGAAGATCTGAGCTGCTTTAGTGTTGATTTAGTTATTCTCTCCCAAAGCCAGGCATTGGCTCTACTTGGTGCTGATGGACCGGCAGTAGCAGAAATCTGCTCCTCTTAGGAATGGATGGGTAATTCAAATTCATTTTTCTTCCCGGTCTGTCCTGCCTGCCTTGTGGAAGGTGGTACTGTTAAACAGTGTTAATAGGCTTTGTAGTCCTAAACACACTCTTAGCCAAAGCCAGGTTTTAAGATAATGTGCCTTTGAGACAACAGTATGGCATCAACAGCTTCCAGTCAGGCTCAGTTCATAAATAGGCCTTGAAATTTCTCAGAATGTCCCTAGAATGATGTCTACATTATGTGGTACATTATGTTGTACCACTAGTCATTTTGCCACTAGTAGCGTACAGTGCTTTGCAGAGTAACCTTTTGACACCTTTGTGTCAAAATCACAGATAAGGAAGACAGTGCTGGCTGGATAATCCTATAAAGATGCAGTCGTCCCAGTGAGGAATATAACCATAAAGGAAATCCTCAAATTACAAACGTAATGGAGCCTGCCAATTACATTCGTAACCTGAGGATTTGTAGGAGTGGGTCATGTAACTTGAAAGTGATCACTCCCTGCTTTTGCCCACATGTTCACTAATCAAATGCATAGATTATTGAATGCATAAGGCCATGTTGGTGAACCTATGGCACACGTGCCCAAAGTGGCACACGAAGCCATGTCACCTGGCACGTGTGATTTTGCCTGCTTGCCTTCTGGGTTTCTGGCGTGCATGAGCATGCATGAACGCATGACAATCAGCTGTCCTTCACGCATGCACGCCGGCCAGCTGATTGTTGGGTGTGAATGCACGGCAGAACCTAGAGGTTCAGTTTTTCCGGAGTACGATCCCTTCTCATGTGCAACAGTGCCAAAAACCGGTAAGCGCATGTGTGCCAGCTAGCTGATTGTCTGGCACACATGCATGCTAGAAACCCAGAAGTTTAGCTTTTTCAGAGTGCAGATGCACGCACGCGATGTTTCCGTGTGAACGTTGTGGCCAGATCAGTAGCGCGAGATTGAGTGCTTCTGCTCATGCGTGATTTCGCTGTGCTTTTGACCTCCGTTCTCTGTGAACGCACCGAAGGCATGAAACAATGAAGCAGGCCAACAAACTGAGGCTCCCTAGATCTTCTCAAGGTCTCCCCAGGTCTAGTGCCTAGGGAGACCTGGCTTAGGTGGGGGGGGGGAGGGAGAGGGGGATAGGCAGGGCAAATGTTGCAGAGCCTCTACGGTCATTTGTAAGGGTGAACATCTGCCATGATGCTGCAACATTTGTAACTTCGGGACTATGCCATAAGTACTTGGCAGGGCTAGGTCATAATTTTGAACGGTCATTAAATGAACTGTCATATGTCGATGATTAGTTGTATTAAGTTACACGTTTGGTTTGACTTGAAGTATAAACTGATCCCAGAGCCCTAGTATTATGTATGAATGAGGCTATTAAAGCTTGCTTAAAAATCTGGCTTAATGTGGTGTATAAAAAACAGTGTATCAATGGTGGGATTCAAATTTTTTTACAACTGGTTCTATAGGTGTGGCTTGGTGGGCATGGCAGGGGAAGGATACTGTAAAATCCCCATTCCCTCCCGATCAGCTGGAGGCAGAGAATAGATGGGGCCAGTCAGAGATGCTATTTACTGGTTCTCCAAACTACTCAAAATTTCCACTACCAGTTCTCCGGTATTGGCAATAATTTGCTGAATACCACCTCTACTGTATATATGTATAGAAAGGAGATTATTAGCATTACGCAATGAAGGGATGGCCAAACACTGAGAAATGTCCTAGTGGAAAGAGCTCTTAGGCCTTGTGATGTACAACTTCATGAGGTTTGGGGCACTTCTAAATCAGTGATTGTGAATGTAGAACCTTAGTGACCATCTGGATATCCTCCCCCTCTAAAATTTTAGGCATCTCTTATTGAAGGACGTTTAAATTATGGCTTTCTTCCCATCGCTGGGAACAACATCCACCAATGGGGAATTATCTCAGGGAGTGCTTATGTGCTGATAATACATCAACTCTCAATATTTGTGTGTGTTGTTTTTTTTGTGCTATATTTGCTCCAGTCCACGAAATACAATCCAGATTTCTGAACATGGATCTGTCCAAACCTGCATGTGGGCGGCATCCTGTAACCTGGCACTATATTTGGAAGCCCACGCAGTGACTTTTGCTTGAGTTAGCTGGTGCAACAGACCCCATTTATCTGTGGCTGATATGTGAATGTGCATGTCAACCAGGTTTTCTTCCACAGAAAGCAACGGGAATGAATATCCATTTTCAAGTGCCGCTTATACCCATAAAATGTAAATGGTGCTTTCTCCTGCAATTTTAAAAAAAAAACTTTTTTTAAAAACAATTAAAATGGTGAGAATATTTACTAAAAATACATCTGAGGAGGAAATCATAATGCTGGCAAAAGAAAAGTAACACAGGTCCAGATATTTTTATGCAATAGTATTGAGTTGATTAATGAACCAGATGGGCTACTTCCATTAAAGCTATCATTTTAGAGAAATAATTTCTGCAACAAGAGTTTTAGACCATTCCTGTGTCTATGTATAAATGGGGCAGTGGTGGGTTTCAAACTTTTTTAGAACCTCTTCTGTAGGCGTGGTCTGCTTTGTGGGAGTGGCTTGCCAGCCATGTGACTGGGTGGGCATGACCAACTTGTAAAATATGGTGAAACTCACTTAACAACTCTCTTACTCAGCAACCAAAATGTTGGCTCAGAAACTCTGGCATTTGAAGCACAGAAGTCTTAAAGCTGTCAAGTTACAAGACCCTTGCACCTCTAACCCTTTAGGGGAAAAAAACCAGGGGTGTTCAAACTTGACAGCTTTAAGACTTGTGGACTTCAAGTCCCAGAATTCCTCCTCTTGCTCTTCATCTTGATGATGTGTGGATGGACGGGGGACGGAGCTGGAGCCGGTTCTAAACGGCACTGTAGATTTGTGGAACCACTTCTATAGAAGATGTTAGAACTGGCAGGAACCCACCCCTGAAATGGGGGGAGGAGAGGAAGAGTAAGGCAGATAATAATGAAATATTTGAGTGAAAACTGAAGCTAATTGATGTGATGACCTAGCCTGTAAAACCCACTTTCTTTGGTGCATAACCCTGAGGAAAGCCAAAGTCCTCTCCAATGGATCCATTAGAAGAAAGAAGAGGCAGGACTGGGGGCAAAATAGCAATAGCATTTAGACTTATATACAGCTTCATATGTTTTACAGCACTTTCTACGCAGTGTACAGAATCAGCATATTGCCCCCAACATCTGGATCCTCATTTTATTGACCTTGGAAGAATCTTGACCTGGTGAAAATCGAACTGTTGGCAGTCAGCAGAGTTAGCCTATAATACTGCCTTCTAACCCAGTGGTGGGATTCAAAATTTTTTACTACTGCTTTGTGGGTGAGGCATGGTTTTGTGGGCGTGGCTTTGTGGGCGTGGCAGGGGAAGGGTACTACAAAATCTCAATTCTCTCCCCACCCCACTAACCTTTTTCTAGCTCCCTCCTCCTGTTCAGTGCAACAAAAGATCAGCGGGGAGGCTGGGAGGCAGCGGGGGGCGGGGGCAGCCTATTTGCCGGTTCTCCAAACTACTCCAAATTTCTGCTACCGGTTCTCCAGAACCTGTCAGAACTGGTTGAATACCACTAGATTTTAAAGTAACATGATTGCACTTGTATACTGTTGCTTTTCTAATTTTAGTGTAAAAATAGGAAGCTGAATATATTGATAGATAGTAGAAATACACCGAAGGGAGGAGCAGAGGGAAAGAAGAAAGAGGGGTAGAGAGGGTGGGAGAGAGGATCGGAGGGAGGGTGAGATGGAAGGGAGGGAGTGTATTGGGAGAGAGGAGTGATAGAGGGGGAGGGGAAGTAGGGTAGAGGGGAATGTTGTAGGGGAGAAAGGAAAGTTGGAGGGGGGTGAAAGAAAGGGTGTATGGAGGGTTGAGGTGGTATATTGGGTTTGTATTTTGGGGAGTATTGTTGACAAGAATGGCTGTGTTTATTGTTCAATGTTATATGGCCCCGGTTATGCACAGTATATATGTGACTGTATGAAATGAAAATGAAAATAAAACATATTTACATAGAACATAAAATCAACAAGAGTCTCACCATTTCTCACCATCTCTCAGCTCCATTTTGCATACAGTATTTTAAAAAAGCAGCTATTCTTTTGTAGGAAGTTAAAACCTACCTCTCTCCTACAAAAATGAAATATCTTGGGAAATATATTGAAAACGCAAAATATTATATTTCCTTGGATCAGAAATGGAGAAACATGGTTTTAGGTAGGGAACAGACTCACTTTTAATAGCCCCCACCTTTGTCAATGGGCCATTAAAATACCTGAGCCAGTCTATTCTACATAACAAAGAGCTCCCACTTCAGCTCCAGGGGGTGGGTGGGATTAAGGCATGATAGTAATAGCCCTTTACCCACAGGGCACCTGGGAAAAAGCAATGCTCAACCAAACTTGGACTCACAGGCTACAGAGTTGCCCCTTCATGACCCCAGTGGAGTCTGACAACCAATCAGAATACAAGATCAAGATCAAAGGCCAGAGAGGGCATAAAACCAGGAACTTTAACCTCCTTTTCTTCTTCACCCAAAATCTGGAAGCATGTGATCCCCTTTTCTGTTCAGGTGTTCAAGCCATGTGATCTTGTTCACCATTAAACCATCTTTCCAAGCAGCCTCCGTGTTTCCCCACTTGGAACTGAACCCAGAAGGACATTTCTTGCAACAATTTAATGGATTCTGGTTTTACATGATCTGCCAGGGAATGCAGTTCTCCATTGCAACCTCTCAGGCAGCCCTTTCATTCAAATGATTTGAAAACATCTTCCTTATAAACAGCTGTGGGCTTACAAGAATTATAACTATAGTGATCTTACGTTCTCTCTAGACTGCCCCAAATTCAAGTCCTAGCATTTCAGGCTAAAATTCTAGACAACTTTTTTTTGGGGGGTGAGGTCCAGAATTTGCCTTTGAGAAATATGTTTGAGAGTACACATCATTAAATGTATAATATTTTCATATACATTGAATTCATTAAAACAATACACGAGATAACTTTCACATATTTAATAATTTTCCTCTTCTGTTTATAACTCAGAGATATGTTTGGGAGGGGCTTCTTGCAATACTTGATTTATGATTGGTTTTCCAGATTTTTATCCAAAGTTCCCTCCTGAAGATCAAGGCAGCACATATTTCCTAGAATTTATTAATTTCATAGACCTATTTGTCAAAATATAAAAATCTTGAGTAGTTTATATTCCTGAATTCAATAATAATGTCAAAACAAGGTAACAGCAATGTAAGAGGCAATTTATTAGAGTCATTAAAGCATCACAATAGAGAGCAGGAGACTATGAGTTCTAGATCCACCTGAGTCATGAAACCAGCTTGGTGACCTTGGGCCAGTCACACTCTCTCAGCCCTAGGGAGAGACCGCCTCCTGCCATTTACCTCCCAGAGACCAATAAGATCACACAGATTAGGCCTCCTCCAGATTCCATCTGCCGGTCAATGTTGGCTGGCGACTCCCCAGGGGAGGGCCTTCTCTGTAGCTGCTCCGGCCCTATGGAATGATCTCCCCGTGGAGATCCGGACCCTTACTACTCTTCCGGCCTTCCGCAAAGCGATTAAGACCTGGCTGTTCCGGCAGGCCTGGGGCTGTTGAGTTTATCCAGCCCCACTCTAAGCTGTATGTATGTTGTGAAATTTTAATGTTTTTTTTTAATTTTTATATGCTCCCCCCCCCCCCCATTTTTATCTGTAAGCCGCCCAGAGTCCCTAGGCAATGGGCGGCATACAAATCCTAATAAAACCTAAACCTAAACCTAGGAAACAGGCAATGTCAAACACTTCTGATATCTCGCCAAGGAAATGCCGGGGCTTCTATAGGCAGCTGCCAGGAATCAACAATGACTCAAATGCACACACAACAACAGTACACAGGTAGTCCTCAATTTACAAACATTACAAACATTGAGCAACCATTCAAAGTTACAATGGCACTGAAAAAAGTATGACTGGTCCTCACATTTACGACCATTGCAGCACCTGCCCAGTCAGGTGATCAGCATTCAGATGCTTGGCAATGGGGATGAATTGCAGCATCCCGGAGTCATGCGATCACCATTTGTGACCTTTTGATAAGCAAGGTCCATTGGGAAGTCACTTAACGGCCACATGATTCACTTAACAACTTCAGTGATTCATGGTTGTTAAAACCACGACAAAAAAGGCCACAAAATCAGTTGTGACTCACTAAACAACTGCAAGGGGAATTCTGGCCCCAATGGCAATCATAAGTCATGGGCTGCCCAGTTGTTCCTATACTGGGAGATACCCAGATCCAGCTAACAAATGTACTTCTTGCAGAGAGATTAATTCAAATACATCAGACTTTAAAGTCTCACTGAAAAAGCTCCTCTTTCCTTCAGCAACTACTTTATAAACTTTGAAACCCTTGGTGTAGAAAGTGCTTCCACCACTTGTTCCCCACCCCCCATCTATGTTGAACTACAACTTCCATCCAGTGCAAACCTAATGGCCTTTGCTTACAATTGCCATTGCCTTCAGTCAAGCACATATTTTGGATTTGTTGTCTGAGGACATGGAAGTAGATACTGGGGAGTTGTGAAGCTAGACGACTAGCCATCTTATCTTCCTAACCAGCCAAATGAACATTGTTCTCGTCTATCAAACCCTTATAGATTAATCTTGCCTTCTTGCGTCAAAACTTTGTAATCTAGTTTGCTCTCGTCTAACAAAACCTTGTAGATTAACAAGTGTGCACTTTGAAATATTGTTGCAAGAAGCAATGCTTTTATTTAATCATAGAATTATAGGGTTGGAATAACAGAATAGCAGAGTTGGAAAGGACCTTGGTGATCCTCTAGTCTAAACCTCTGCTCAAGCGGGAGATCTTATATCAGTTCAGATTGGCTGTCCTATTTCTTCTTTAAAACCTCCAGTGATGGCACACCCACAAGTTCTGTAAGCAAGTCATTCCACTGATTAATTGTTCTAACAGACACTGAAATGAACATTTAACTAAACTAAACAAATCTTTTAGTTGTACTCAAGGGATGGATGGATCTCTCTCCATCCTTCACAGAATTTTAGAAGATGTCCAGATACTTTCTTTCTTTAGAGTTGTCGTAATTGTGTGTTGTCTTTTTATCGCTTTTATATTTTCCTTACTGAAAAGAAATCTATCAAGGAAGAGAAAGAGTAATAGTTACATAACATGTATTTTTTTTTAACAGTGATGGCAGGAGTTCTCCCATCTGCAAGCACTGGATTATTCTTAATTTTCTTATTGTAAAGCAGTAGGAATTACAAATCCCCACATTGAGGCCTTTACACCAAAAGCTACAGAGAAATGGTAGCAAGCAATGCTCTTTTAAAGTCTAAATTCATCCTTGACATCTACAAGTCAAGGCTTAAAGTCGTAGGCTGGGGGGGGGGGGGAAACCTAGAATTGCTGTTGAATCTTGCCTACACTGAAACTTGAGCAGATGTTGGATTTCCCAGCCAGATCAAAACCTCTAAAAATTGAAGTGAGTGTGAATAAAATCCAGCCAGGGAAGATTTGCTTAGAAAAACTTTGGCAAAGAATTGAAGATTCTTTGCAATAACAAGTAGCAGTCGCTTTACCTTCAAATCAAATAAAGCCTCTATCCAGGAAAGTTGTGGCACAGACAGTACATGTTTTCTTTTTTTAGATGCAATGTATTTCTTTAGTGTTTCTGCTATTTATCAAATTCAATCTTCTATGAACACTGCATTTAATTCTTATAGCATTAAAAAGTCACAAGTATCAAATCTATATGCACAAGACTGTCCCTAGCAGAAGCTCGGCTATAGTAAAAAAATTTGGAACCCATCCCTGCTCTGCTCCATGTACTTGGGGATCCCCAAACACTGAGGATTTCTTTCTTTCTCCCGTTTTTGCTCCTAGGGGGCTGCAGGGAGACTTGCTATGAACCCCATTCCCTGCTTTGGGCCTAGCAAGTCTGCCTGAAGCCTGCTGGGAGCCAAAATGGGGCTTGTAGGGATCCTGGAAGGGACGGGGCAAGGTAAGGTTACAAGTCCAGTGGGGATGGTGGGTGGGGGAGGCACAGCAAGTTTTAGGAGGGGGGGCTAGTGAGACTTACCTGTAGGCAGGAAGAGGAGGCAACTCAGTTGGGGCGCAGGGCAGGCACCACGTGGCAGCTTAGGCAAGCAAAGCAGTTTAGGCAGGGAAGCCGCCCGGGAGGTGAGGAGTGACTGGGTGGGGTGGGTGGGCAGGGCAAGTGACCAGGGAACCTGTTGAGGACTCAGAAAGTCCTTGACTTACGACCAGGCGGCTAGCAACTAGCCAAGCCATGCCCTGATTGGCTAAGGTGCGGCTTGGCTAAGCGCGGGCCGCAAGGGGCGTGATTATTGGCTTTCCCTGCTTGACAGCTCTGTATAAATAGCTGTCAAGCAGGGAAGGTGCTGAATCGCCTGTAAATAGTTCTAACCTGTGAATAAAGAGTTCTTCGTTCTCGCAGTCTTGGCTCCCGCCTCGTCCTTCCCGCCGATCCTCTAAAGAACCGGTACGGGGGTGTAGCAGGCCTGGGTTGCTGCTGGTTCCAGCGGTCCTGGCCACCAAGTTACTACTTATTTGGACAAACCAGTCCAAACTGGTAGGAACCCACCTACAGCTACATGGAAGGCAGTATGCAGTGGTGGTTCTGTCCAAATTCTGTCTTAGGCCAGTATTCTTCAATATTTTCATAAACAATTTAGATGAAGGGATAAAAGGGGAACTCATCAAATTTACAGACACACCAAGCTGATGGAAATAGCCAACACCCTAGAGAAGGAACTTGACAGATTGGGCCCTATCTAACAAAATGAAATTCAGTGGTGAGAAAAGTAAGGTTTTACCCTTAGGCAAGGAAAACAAAATGCACAAGTACACAATAGGTGGTACCTGTTAGCACTCAATAGTTTGCAAAAAGATCTAGAATTCCTAGTGGACAATCACTTAAATATGAGCCAATAGTGTGCTGCAATTGCCAAAAAAACCAATATAGTCCTAGACTATATTAACCAAGGGATAAAATCAAGAATACATAAAGTGTTAATACCACTTTATAATGCCTTGGTAAAATCAAACTTAGAATATTGCATCAAGTTTTGGTCATCACAATTCCAAAAAATGTTGAGTCTCTAGAAAGATGCAGAGAAGAATTAACAAGATGATTGGGGTATGGAAAGTAAAACATATGAAGAACAATTGCAGGAATTGGCCAAGTTTAATCTAATGAAAAGAAGGACCAGGGGTGACAGTAATAGCCATGTTCTAATATCTGAGCAGCTGCTACAAGGAAGGATGGGTCAACATATTCTCCAAACTACCTGAAGGCAGGACAAGAAGCAACGGATGAAAGAGAACCAAACTGGAACTACGTAGAAAATTCCAACAGTGAGAATAATAGAATAACAGGGTTGAAAGGGACTTTGTACATCTAGTCCAATCTCCTGCCCAAGCAGGAGACCCTATAACATTTCTGACAGTCCAGTCTCTTCTTCAAAGCTTCCAGGGGTGAAGCCTCTACAACTTCTGAAGGCAAGCTGCTTCATTGGCTGATTGTTCTCGCTGTCAGAAAATTTCTCCTTATTTCTAGGCTGAATCTCTCCTTGATCAGTTTCCATCCATTGTTACTTGTCTGGCCTTCAGGTACTTTGAAAAACAGGTTGACACACACCCCCTCCTCTCTCTCTGACAGTCCCTCAAATATTGGAAGACTGCTGTCATGTCTCCCCTGGTCCTTCTCTTCACTAGACTAGCCATGCCCAGTTGCTGCAACCGTTCTTCATATGTTTTAGCCTCCAGTCCCCTAAACCCCTTTGTTGCTCTTCTATGCACACTTTCTAGAGTCTCAACCAGTGATGGGCTGCTGCCAGTTCAGACTAATTTGGGCAAAACGGTAGTTGTGACTGGCCTACCTGCCAACCCGCCACAGCACTATTTTGTCCTATATCACCATTTTTCGGAGCTGTGCGCATGCGCGGAAGGTTGTGCCCATGCACAGATGGTGTGAGGAAGAAACAAGCACATGAGCACTCACATTTCCATTGCTGGATGAACCAGTTGTTACATTATGTGGTGCACACTTCTGGCCTCTTCTTTGTAGTGAGATGACCAAAACTGGATGCAGTGTTCTAGGTGTGGTCTTACTAAGGCTTTATAGAGTAGTATTAGTACCTCACGTGGTCTTGATTGAATCCTTGAGGACAGTTAACCAGTAGAACAGTTTGCCTTCAGAAATTGTGAGTGCTCCATCACTGGGCACTTTTTAAAAAAAGACTGGACAGCCATTTGTCTGAAAAGGCATAGGCCAGCGATGGCGAGCCTTTTTCCCCTCGAGGGCCAAAAGCACATGTGCTCACATGCCCACACCTGTAATTAAATGTCCCCCATTGTGTCCATCTGTGCATGTGCATGCACCACCCCACCCCGCTGCCCTTCATGCATGCACGCTTGGCTTTCTTGGAGCCTGGGGAGGGTAAAAATTGTTTCCCCAGTCCTCTGGAAGCCCAAAAGTCAGGTGGCCAAACCCATGTGCACGCGCACTGGAGCTGACATAGGCTAACACCTCGCATGCCCTCATATATATGGCTCCGTGTGCCACTTGTGGCAGACATGCCATAGGTTCACCATCATAGGCATAAGCTCTCCTTCTTTAACAGGGGCTTGGGCTAGAAGACCTCAAAGGTTCCTTCTAATTCTGTTCTGTTCTCATCTGATCTGTTATTAATGCATTTTGGTTGCCAATGCTTAAAGGTTTATCCCATAACTGTGGGGATGCTGCAAAGGTTTTAAATGCAAATCACAGTTATAATATCACATTTTTCAGTGCCGTCTAACTTCAAACAGTTGCTAAATAAATGGTTGTAAATCAAGTACTAGCTGCACTTTTTCTGCTTCAGACGCTTCAAAAGTTCTTTCTTCAACATGTTAGGATAAACAATTATCCCAACGCAAAAAGGAGGCTGTTTCAGTCTACATGTTGTTGTTTTGTCTAGGCTGAGAAACTGAGTGTATTTAGACTAAGACTGAACCTGGACCACTAAAGTATCCTAAGGCTAAAATGTAAATTGGAAGCCGAAAAGTTTTATGGACGTAGGCAGTGATAACCAGTTCTTTATTATTGCAAAGAAATGTTGTTTTTTATATCTTTGACGTCAGCAAGTATCTTGGTGTTTAATTTAAACTATCATAACCTTTAGGATGATCAGGAATTGTGGTGGCTAGACTTGGTACCCTTTGATATGTTGGAACCCAAACTACGTCTATCATTCTCAGCCACAGAGACACTGTTGCCATTTCGTGTTAATCAGTGTCTGCTATGGCTAGACTGTAACAGGAGGCCAGGAGATCACAAGCAGTAGCCATTGCCTTATGCAGCCACCCATAGGAATCAGGTGGACTCCAATAATTCCAATTTATTTTCTATTTATGGTACCCAGTGAAAAGAGAGAGAAAAGGCTATAAGGAAGGGAAGTATTTGTTTGCATATTTTATTTATTTATTTATTACATTCATATTACATTCATTTCCAAACAAATCAGCTAGAAGCAGTTTGTCTGCCACTGAACTATGCAAAACTACCGATTTTAAAATAAGTTTTGCAGGTTTTTGTAGCTTTTTAGCTTACTATATGGTAAGGAAAATGGCTTTCAAAATCTAGAGGCTTCCTGGCCCAAAGCCGTTTCCCCCACCATCTGAGATCAAAGAAGAAGTGGGAAGAAGGGTCCCAAAACTTATTCTAAGCATTAAAGCCATTCCTACCCAAGTATGTGATATTGCAACAGATGTCATTTAGCTGTGGAAATACATTTTGAGGTTGGCATAAGTGTAGTTTGAAAATAATGGACTCTAACAGGAGAGCTAGAAATTCAATAAGTTTCTTCTATGATATGCTTAAATAAACTATGATTTAGCACAATTTTAAACTGAACCATAATACAGTTAGTTCTTGACTTATAACCAAAATTGGGTCCAGGAGTTCCATTGCTGAGCAAAGTGGTCATTAAGCAAGTTATGCCCAATTTTATAACTTTTTTGCCACGTTTGTTAAGGGAATCACATTAGTTATTAAGTGAATTGAATTGAATTGAATTTTATTATTTATATGCCGCCCTTCTCCGGGAGGACTCAGGGTGGCGAACAATTCAAAAGGGGATAAGGGGAACATAAAAACGAAATACAAATAATAAAAATAAGCAACAGTCGCACAACCATACATGTCGAGAGGGGAGGGAGCTCATCAACCCCAGGCCTGCCGGCAAAGCCAGGTTTTGACGGCTTTTCGGAAGGCCTGGAGAGAGGTGAGGGTCCGAATCCCTGCGGGGAGTTCATTCCAGAGGGCCGGAGCTGCCACAGAGAAGGCCCTCCCCCGGGTAATAGCCAGGTGGCATTGGCTGGTAGATGGCACCCGGAGGAGGCCAACCCTGTGAGATCTAATGGGTCTGTGGGAGGTAATTGGCAGCAGGCGGTCTCTCAAGTACCCAGATCCAATACCATGAAGGGCTTTATAAGTTACGACTAGCACCTTGAAGCGTATCCGGAGACTGATCGGTAACCAGTGCAGCTCGCGGAGGATAGGTGTAACGTGGGTGTACCGAGGTGCACCCACAATCGCTCGTGAATCGTATGACTGTTAAGCAAATGTTTGTTGGAAACCAACTGGTTGTCAAGCGGTCAAATTTTATCATGTGACTGTATGCTGTCGTTGTCTTAAGTGCAGGGCGAGTCATAAATCACTTTTTTCCATGCGATTGTAACTTTGAATGGTCACTAAATTGAGGACTACTTGTTACCAAGAGAGGAGTCAGGAGAATAAGCCATTTGCTACATTAGACAGACTTAATAATAATGGAAGAAAACAGAGACATGGAATCAAGATAATGGCCATGCGTACAATCCGTGAAAACAAGGAAACTGAACATAAACCCAACATAAGGAGACCTGCAATATAAAGTCAATACAGAAAAAGAACTTTTTTCTGTATTGACTTTTCTTTATATTGCAGGTAAAAGAATATATATTCATTTCTACTCCATACTCAGTAGTCCATGTCACTCCTATATTGAATAGTTTCTACTATTTTATTTATTTTTATCTGCCTTTATTATTATTTTTAGAAATAATTCATGGTGGTAAAAATATCCAACACATCTTCTTCCTCCTATTTAACAACAACCCTGTGAGGTAGATTGGGCTGAGGGAGTAACTGGTCCAAAGTCATCCAGGTGGCTTTCATGGCTAAGGCAAGACTTGAACTCACAATCTCCTGCTTTCTAGCCTGATGCCTTAACCACTAAACCAGGGGTGTCAAACCCACCTTGTCAAGGGCAGCGTCACATGACATATCGGGACTTTAAACCGGGCATGGGTGTGACCAGCATGTGATGCATTCTGGCCCACAGCCCACAGGTTTGACAGGCCTGAACTAAACCAAACTTTTATTAAACTATATTTCTTTCCCCCCATTTCTATGAAAGAGAACAAAACGTTCTTGTTTTTATTGTATATCACATCAAACTTCCAGGAATAGAGACCTATTAAAAATGCTCTAAATATATACAATTTTCAAAATGGAATTATAAAAAAGAAGCCAAATCTGGAATTCAAAGATGTGAGGGAAGCCGATCCATATCAGGATTCACACTTTGCACTAAATCAGTGTATTTGGAGGTGGGGGGAATGACTTGTCTGAATCTACCAGCACAGTCTATTGATAAAAAAATATAGCTAAAAGGAACAATGGTGTAAATCCAATCATATGGAAATGTGTCAACCAAGGATAAAAATTCATGCAATTAATAAAGCCTTTTTTATTCCATAAATGTTTTTCTGTAAGAAATGTGCTATATTAAGATGTAGCAGTGTTCCAATATCTCAGGGGTTGCCACAAAGAAGAGGGAGTCAAACTATTCTCCAAGGCACCTGAGGGTAGAGCAAGAAGCTGTGTGTGGAAACTGATCAAGGAGAGGAGCAACTTAGAACTGAGGAGAAATTTCCTGACAGTTAGAACAATTAATCAGTGGAACAGCTTGCCTCCAGAAGTTGTAAATGCTCCAACACTGGAAGTTTTAAGAAGATATTGGATAGCCATTTGTCAGTATAGGGTTTCCTGCCTAGGCAGGGGGTTGGACTAGAAAACCTCCAAGGTCCCTAGTCTCTCTTTTGTTTGGTTATAAAAATATGCGTGCTCTGTCCACAAATGGGGGATATTTCTCTGTGTATTTAACCCATTCTACATGATAATAGCTATTTTCTTTCTCTTAGTTGGTTCCAAAGTATTGAGGGGAAAAAAGATCTCTGTTTTTTAAAAAAAGAAGCTAGTAAGCTGTTTCCTGTAAGTGTGCTTTGTCCTCTAGGTGGCGCTCCTGTGCTACAATTGGAAACATTCCTTGCCAGTTTAAAGTAGAGTTGCAAGAACAGCTTTTCTGTAACCAAGTATCTCTCTCTGTCTCGAGTTTTGGCTCTCTCTCTCTCCCTCCCCATCGCCTCCCTCCTTCAACATAGCAGTGAAGAGGAAGAAGTCATCTGGAATCAGCCTTCTTTATTATTTAGATTTATCACTTCTTACAATTTACAACTTTTTGTAAACCGCACTGAAAAAGGTGATTTAGAGTGATTATTTTTCACGTTTACCACCATTGCAGTAATCCCATGGTTGCATGATTAAAATTTGGACATCTGGCAATATGCATGTATTTATGACAATTGCAGTCTCCCAGGGTCATGGGATCACCTTTTGCAATGGTCTGACAAGCAAAGTCAATGGGGAAACCAGATTCACTTAGAAACCCTGTTAACAACTACAATAATTCACTGAACAATTGTGGCATAAAATGGAGCAAAACTCATTTACCAACCGTCTTGCTTAGAAATAGAAACATTGGGCTCAATTGTGAATGTAAGTCAAGGACTTTCTGTCCTGCAGTGTTTCTCAAATTTTTCCATTTTAAGATGTGTGGATTTCAACTCCCAAAATTCCCCAGCCATCATGCTGGGTTATTCTTGGAGTTGGCCAAATTGAGAAACATTGCATTGATGAAAATGTGATTTTCATTATAGTTGTGCCTGGCTCTCTTTACTCGGGTCTTTGTTGGGGATTTTAAAAAAAAATCAGATTCTTTGCTTTCATTTCCACTCAGTTTGTTATTCTGCTCTTTTTCTCTTTATTGTCATGTTTTCATATTTTAAATCATTTGTAAACAGTTCAGAGTAGGTGCGAATTAGGTGGCATATACATTTTAATCGGAGATGGTATTCAGCTGGTTCTCTCTAGCGAACCAGCAGCAGTAGCTGAGGGAGGCTCCGCCCACCCGCCCCAACATAATGTGTGAGCACTGCGCATGCGCAGGAGGCGGTGCGCATGTGCAGAGGCAGCGTGTGCGAGCAAAGTGAGCGAGAGAGCGCTCACACTTGCAAACTGGTAGGGAAGATAAGTGAATCCCACCTCTGATTTTAATAGTAATTATTATTTCTTGGTGGGGTTATGCCATTGTTTAATACAAAAATGTAGTAAAACAAATCCATTTCATCTTCAATCTGGAAGTCATCCAAGATGCCAAATTCTCTACAAATAACCTCAAAGAGGCCTAAAAGTTGTATAACAGCTTTAAAAATAACAAGCAATCATTATCAAAAGTAATATTAAAATAAAGGTTGGTTGATTGCGAGACATTTTGATCTAGCAGTTCAGGCACCAGAAACCTGGAGGCTGTGAGTTGTAGTCCTGCCTTAGCCATGAAAACCAGGTAGGTGACTTTGAACTGGTAACTCTTGGCCCTCAATGTCAGGGTCAGGCGAGTTGGTTAGTGGTGCAATTCCTGTTTCAACCAATGGCTCAATACTTATAGTGACCCCACGAATGATATAATTTATTATATATCACATTTTCTTTAGTATATTGCAATATGGATAAGTCAAAATAACGAAGTATTTCACTGCTATTTTAAAATATCTTTTCCTAAAAAAATTAAAGATTTCCCCTAATCAATCATGTCCGACGCTAGGGGGCAGTGCTCATCTCTGTTTCTTAGCCAAGGGAGCCAGCACTGTCCGAAGACATTTCTGTGATAATTTGGCCAGCATGACTATAATGGCAAAGCACATTAGGACAATGTCACCTTCCCATCAAAGTGGTACCTATTTATCTATTTGAATCTGCATGCTTTCAAAATGCTAGGTTGGCAGGAATTGGGGCAAGTAACAGGAATTCATCCTGTCACACAGTGTTTGAGTCCTGAACTGGGCTGTCAGATTTCCAGCTGACAAGAGCAGCATCTTTCTAGATATGTAGGTTTCCCCACTCATAATTCTCAGCAATGTCAATGTTGCCTGTAGAATTCTGGCGCTTGAAGTCTACGTATCAGAAGAACACTCATGTCAGGGATTGCAATGTGAGAACATGTAAAAAGTGAAGAGAAGGACCAGGGGAGACATAATAGCAGTGTTCCAATATTTGAGGGGCTGCCACAGAAAAGAGGGAGTCAAGCTATTTTCCAAAGCACCTGGAGGCCAGACAAGGAATAATGGATGGAAACTGACCAAGGAGAGATTCAACCTAGAAATAAGGAGAAATTTTCTGACAGTGAGAACAATCAGCCAATGAAACAGCTTGCCTTCAGAAATTGTAGAAGCTTCACCACTGGAAGCTTTGAAGAAGAGACTGGACTGTCAGAAATGTTATAGGATCTCCTGCTTGGGCAGAAGCGTTTGTGACCCAAGGTTTTGTTCTGTTCTATTCTATTCCATTCTAAAATGATATTTGAAAGCCCAGAAAGAGACTGCACTGGAGGTGAGCCTACCGAGGCAAGTAGGACACAATTGGGATTGTGCCTCAAAGGTTTCCTGCAGGCCACTTCCCATACTTTAGATTGAAAATCATCTGCTGGTGATTTTGTTTATTGGTAGAAACCCATGAGAAATTGGTGTCGATGTATCCTTTTTTCACAACACATGGCATTCTGTTTAAAGGGTTGCACAATCTAATTTAAATGCAAAGAATTCTAAGGAAGGGGAACAGGGTGTTTTGTCCTAGTTAGAAACTAGAGAGAAATATACCACATTCATCTCCCCATTGTGACCTACTGGCTTCCACCAAGACTACCAAGAGGCCAAAAATTATCTTGCTAAGTGAAATATTTAAGAGAGTTTTGGCCCATTTTACAACTTTTCTTGCAATAGTTGTTAAGTGAATCATTGCAGTTGTTAAGTTGCTAGCATATGTGCTGCCTTGCTCTCCACATATACACACATCAGAGGCGGGTTGCTCCTGGTTCAGCCTGGATCGGGCAAACCTGTAGTAGCAGCGGTGGGAGGCTCCGCCCACCCATCAGACACATGCGCAGAAGCAACGTGTGTAGGTGGGAGCACGCCAGAACCGGTAGTAAAAAAATTGGCAACCCACCACTGATACACATGCATGTACATCAAGAGCCTATAGATATTTATTCAAACCCTCCCCCCCAAACAGTTCCTCAGAAAGCCTCCACATTGCACAGGTCTAGATTTCGAGCTCAGCATGGCAAGAATCACCGGGTAACTCTTGAGTCCACAAAGTGCAGGAAAGCCATTCATGAGTCAAACGGGTCAGGGTACACGCAGGGGTGGGCTTCAAACATTCCAGCAACAGGTTTGCTGCCCTGTTGCTGAGTGGACATGGCCATGGTGGGGGTGGCCTAGTCAGCCTCCTGCACTACAGTGGTGATGGGGGGGTTGCCCTTCCCAGGCTCCAGAAGCTTTCCATCAGCCTCTGGGAGTGCAAAAACTGCTTCCCCTGGGCTCCAGAGACCCTCTGGAGGCTGGAAACAAGCCCGTTTCCGGACTTCCGGAACACTGGTAGGCCCATTTCCCCCCACCCCCACCCTGAGCCTCCGCACAGGCCCTGCACTTACCCAGCATGATGAACAGGCTGCGTGCAGACTCCTGGGAGGGGCGTGGTGGGCTGGGCATGGCTGGCCAGAGGTGGGATTTGGGGGTTCTCCGAACTGGGCAGAATCGTAGCTAGAGGATCTCCCGAACCAGTGTGAACCCCCAGCAGCTCACCCCTGGATACACGGCATGAACTCAGAAGGCACGAAACTGGGCAGGTCGCTTCAGCAACCCTCGAGTACTTAGGGTGTGATTAAGCAGGCAACACTGGTGCAGCCCTTCATGAGAGGAGGTGTTGCCTCCTAGCTGACCAGCCTTGTGCCTGTCTTCTCTCTGCTCCGCGTGCCCTTGGATCAGGAGGAGGTCACCACGCCACCTGCTCTTCATTTCTAAAGGGTGACAGCTATTCCCAGTCCTAGCCTGGAGCTTCCTGGCCACCTTGCTGCAGCTGTGGCTCACCTTGCTCACCCTTAACCTGTCCCACATCTGATCGACCCAGGTTAGACTAATCAATGGGGCTAGCCCTCTCCGAGTCCCAAACCTGATCAAAACTTAGCAACACGTTTTCTTCTGCCAACTCAAACTCACCTTCCTTCTTTGAACTCGCATCTAGAGAAGGGCCCAGCAGTGGATCTATGACAACATGACTGTTAAGTCAATCTGGCTTCCTCATTGACCAGGGGAAGGTGGCAAAAGGTGATCACATTAGCCCGGGACACTACAACACTCATAAATATAATTGCTAAGCCTGTGAAATTTGATCACATGACTATGAGGATACTGCAATGAAACCCCATCATAATTCACTTTTTTCTGTGCTTTTCTAACTTTGGGCGATCATTAAATGAATTGTTGTAAGTCAATGGCTACCTGTAGTTGTTCAGTCTGCTGTCACGGAATCCAAGAGAAACTGACCTCAGATATGTTATGATGTCATCATTCAAATGATGCAAAGTACATAGTTCGCATCATTACGCAATAATATTGTGACGGATGTGACATCACTTGCCCTTATGCATCTACATGTAGTCCTTGACTTGAGCCTGAAATCAAGGTTGTAAGTCATGCTGGTTATTAAGTGGGCCATCACATCACCTTGCCCAATTTTACAACTTTTCTTGCAGCTGTCAATCAGTGAATGCCATGGTCACTAAGTAATGTGGTGACTGTTAAGCAAAACCCATTGTTCCCCCCACATCCCTCCCCCCACTCATTTTGCTAGAAATAAATGCCAGCTTTCAGCAAAAACAATCCTAAATCGCAATCAAGGGACCATGGGATGCTGCTGTTACAGCTGTTAATGCGAGTTGGTTGCCAAGTGCCCAAAATGCAATTATCTGCCCATGGGGAGAGGCCATCAGGACCCTGAAACTGATCAATAAGTACTTTTGGGGGGGGGGCATCATAATTTTACACAATCACTCAGTGGCTGGTCGTAAGTCAAGGACTACTTGTGTATAGTCTATTATGACACTTATTTAAGCTGGACTTATAACTGGGGACAAAGATTGTTTAAGCCATTAGTTGGAGCTCCTCACTCAGTTGCCAACCCCTGGGGCCAGGAATATGCCGATTGCTAGGTTGCATAAGCATAATTTATTGTGCCCAAGCACACAATTCTAGGAATTGTATTGTTTCTGACATCATCTCAAATCATGGGGGTAGGGATGTAGTGGTCAGGAGGACGTGCTTCAGCTCCCCCTGTTGCATGTCTCCATTTGGTGGGCCTGGCTAACAAAAGAGGGCCAAAATCATTTCCTGGGATTGCATATATGCAAAGGACGGCAAGGAGCAGCTCTCTATTGGTTACGAGCCCTGCTTGAAAGCCACTAATGGAGGTTCAGAGCAGCCAAACCTATAATTTTTGGTTTGACAGGAGCATGGTTCGGCCTGCAGCAGTTCAAGAAGAGGTGTCTATTTCCAGCTATGCCGTGGGCCTGGTAAATGGCCGCAAAGAAGAAGAAAAAAAATCAGATGTTCCAAAAGGGTGTGGACTTAGCTTTGTGAATGATGGATTTCATGCCACCCATAAAAACATACACTAGGAATGAAAATAAGTTTCAGTAAATAATAATGGCATTCAGACAAAATCCCAGCTTGAACCATCTTTGAAAGCTGAGGGAACAAAGCATCTCCAGGGATGATATGTCCAGCTACTGCTATAAAGCTGCGTTCTGAGAACAGCTTTCTCATCTTAGTGCCACCTTAGTGTATTATACTACAATTCCCATAATCCTTATTTGGACAGTCTATCCAAACTGCTTTGTGGTTGCTTTCAACCACAGTTCAATATTCTAAATATGCTGCTGGCAACACCTTGATATTGGGCAGTCCTATATGAGGACTTTGTAAACTAGCTGCAGTAAACCAGATTCTGATTCCTGAAGCAGATTGGTACAATGGCTGGTTTCATGCAATACATAATCCAGTTACTGATTTAACTCCCTTTATGGATTTACATAATCCATTGAACTATAAAGCAAGCAAATAAATTGGGTTCACAAAGCCACAAGAACAAAACAAAAGTTAATACAAACCTAGCATGCTTTAGAATTCCAAATTATCTCCTGAACTGCTTAAGCAAATTGTTTTGATCCCAACCAGTATGCCCAGAGTAATCGAACTGGAACAATATAATAATCCAATAATAATAATTTCAGAGCAAGAACTGGCTCAAAAATATAGCCACCATTGAAATTATGCAAACCCAGTAGAAGATGGGATTTAAGGGCAGATTTCTGAGACGTGAACTTGTGGAAAAAATCAAAAGTCAGAAAAAGGATTGAGTTGATTGTTTATGATGACAGAGTGAACTGCAGAATGATATAAGGACTAAGAGTGATACTAAATGTGGAATAAAAGGATGAGAGTGGTAAAATGAGGTAAAAAAATAGACATGGAAGAAAAATAAAGAAATAAAAACTGAATGTGTATATACAATGTATTAATGTATATATTTTTGGATGTATATACGATATATATTTTTTCTAGTTGTTTTTCTACAGCATACACACACACAGATATTTTCGTAGATTTTCACGGGTGTAGGTATGCTGGTAATCTTACATGGGAAAAACCCCAAATACAACAAGACCAGCATGTGTGTGTGTGTGTGTGTGTGTGTGTGTGTGTGTGTGTGTGTGTGTGTGTAGAGTGATATATATAGAGAAAGAAGATGTGGAGGTTTTTTGAAACAAATATAAACTTTCTTCTAATATGTAAAAAATGGGTGAAGTTATCTGGATGAGTAGTATGAAAAGGGATGGTTAATGGAATGGAGAAGACAAAGAGACCATGAATCGCAAAAACATTTTATGGCGGTGAATTAGAGATGGCGAAAGGTATCTCAAAACATATATAGGTTTTGTATATACTGCTTATATACAGGTACTCCTCAACTTACAACCTCAATTGAGCCAAAAGTTTATGTTATTAAATGAAACATTTGTTAAGTGAGTCTTGCTCCATTTTAAGACCTTTCTTCCCCCAGTTATTAAGTTAATCACTGCTGTTATTAAGTAAGTAATATCCTGTTAAGTGAATCTAGTTTTCTCGTTGATTTGCTCGTCAGAAGGTCACAATAGGTGATCACATGACCCTGGGACACTGCAACTGTCATAAATATGAGTCAGTTGCCAAGCATCCAAATTTTGATCACATGACCATGGGGATGCTGAAATGGCCATAAGGGTGAAACAGAGTCACTTTTTTCAGTGCTGTTGTAACTAGTCCACAGCACTATGGATTCCCTGCCCTTCTAACATATTGAGGAAAGTTATCTGGTCACTAAATGAACTGTTGTTAAGTCGAGGACTATCTGTATATAATTGTATGAAGTACAAATACTTGTGGAAATTGCTGGAAGGAATGGTTATCACGTGCAGCAAAAACAGTAGCTATTTCTATCTCCTAGACATATATAGAAGTGGGAGCTGAATACGTCAGGAGAAATGTAGAAGATGAATGCAGTGGGAAATAGGTACTTCAAAAATTGTATGGTAAAGCAGGAACAGAAAAAGTCGGGATTGAAGACTGTTGAATGAATATGGGCTTAATATAAAGTAGGTGACCAGGTTGGATAAAAGAGGCTTGTGTGCAGACATAATGATTGTGGAGCCAGTTGCAAAATGGATATTTAAAGAAAGAGTGAATGGGTTGAAAGAAAGGGGAGGAGTGAGAAATTTGTGGTGGGTGGCGAAGACTAATAAGAGAGGAATACATAAGGAAGAAAGGACAATGTATGAAGGGATGTATGAACATGGAGGAGGCAAGGATGATTTGCAAGAAAAGAAAGATATTAAGACATAGAGAAAACAATACTGGTGGAAAATAAATTTAGCTTTGTATCCTTTTTTTTACCTTGTGCCTTAATTTCTTTAGCTAGTGAATTCTCCTGTATTTTGCCCAATATTTGCTTTCTCAAAATGTAAATGATATGATGGATATCTAGTATGTATGTATATATGTAAAGAAATATGTGAAAGAGCAGCACTATGGATTCCTTGCTCTTCTAATAATTGAGAAAAATTATTTGGTCTGAAAAAATCTGGAAGATCACTAGAGGGAAGCAAAGAGCTAGAGTTTTGTGTATCTGATCACTGCCACTTAGTAATTATCTATATTTTTTTCAGATCAGATATGCTAGCCCTTAAGCAAATAGGAAATGAAATATGAAAGCTTTCACCCATGTTTAATGAGAAATTGTCATTAAGTCTGAAAAGTTGAAGGCAAAAATAATTTCCCAGAGTTAGAAAGGATCAATTTCCCAGGGTCTGAAATATCTGCAGTAGCTGACTTCAGCACTATTGCTACGATGATGTCACACAATGCAGTTCAGTAAAAGAGGGCTGCCTCCAGATGAATTAATATTACAAGGAGTGTGGTAATGACCACATTGCTTGCTTAATGACCATTGCAAAAAAGGCTGTAAAACTGCACACAATCAGATGGTGACCCGCTTAATCACCACTATGATGTATGGCCATAATTTTCGGTTCAATTATGGTCATAGCTCAAGGACTACTGTATCTAAGGAGTCATGGTTAGAATACAGTATTGCAGGCAAATTCAGCTCACTGCCAGGAGTTCGATCCTCACCTGCTCAAGGTTGACTCAGCCTTCCATCCTTCTGAGGTTGGCAAAATGAGGACCCAGGTTGTTTGGGGGCAATATGCTGACTCTGGGAAATGCTTAGAGAAGCAGCCCCCAACCTTTTGGGCCCTGTTTTTTCATGGACTGGAGGGTGCATGGTTTCATGTACTGCCTGCATCCCACAGATAGGTGTTCACTTGTTTGCCCGGACTAGTTTCTGGCATGCCACAGACTGGAGCCAGTCCATGGACGTTTGTTAACCCCTGACTTAGAGCGTGCTGCAAAGCATTATGAAGTGGCATATAAGTCTAAGTACTATTGTTATGTACGTTTTTGGCTGCCACCTAGATGTCCACACACAGAATGAACAATACAGTGTGGATGTTTATAATCCATTATGGTTGTAGCAAAGACTTGGGAATTAATTTCAATCTTCCCTGATGTTTTTGTGGCTTAGCATATTATCTAAACCCTGCCCCTTAAATTAGTTTATGATGTTTTTGTGAATTCAGGACATGGATTACACTGTAAGGATATTGAGCAGAGTAATGCAAAGGAAATTCAAGAGCCCTCAAGCCCATTATTCAAAGAGATCAGGGTTGCTGCTTTACAGGTGGTTTTGCTCCATTGAAATGGCTGTCAAGGAACAATATTTTTTTTTAATGGCTTGTAATCTCAAAGTAATAAAATAATTTGTTTGGTTTGGGCTAGCATTTGAACTCAGCTATTGTGAGCTGTAAATCCCAATAAGTGATTTTAGTGTTTTATATGAATCTGCTTCTATAATTTAAAATTGTAAGCTGTCCAGAATCACTTCACTAATTTGGGTGGCTATAAAAATTGAATAAATAAATAAATAAATAATTTTCCCAGCATCAAAATAAATCCATGAATCTTCAATCAGATTCCCTGCAAAAAAGAAAAAAAAAGAAAGCCCTTGTCAAGCTTTATTAATGCCCCAAAGTATATAGGAAAAGTTTGAGACTTTGTCTTTGAAAACAGCCTCAGGTTTATAACCCAGAGGCACCTGCAGTACAACAGCCAATGGCATTTTTGTACAGGCAGGAACTAGCCAACCCACAGATCACAGACACCCTCCCCCCCCCCCTGTCCCCACTGTAAATAAGGACCCAAGCAAGAAGAAAAGATTGTGTGGGCAGATCAATTCCAGGATTCAGTACCCAGAGCTGTTAGCTATAGAATCAGGAAAGGCTCCAAAAGTCCCTCTCTCTCATTGCAATCCAAAATAGTTCCTCATTGAAATATATATGTTGTATATTGTCAAACCGAAAACACTATAGACCATCGTCTCATATTTATTACAAGCAGACAGAATTCTAATTATGCCAATTTGTGTCGCCAAACACCTCCTCGAAATGGGTCTGGAAATGAAGGGATTGGTTTGTACTAGTAATTATGGTTTACCATTAAATTACTTCCCCTCCCCTCCCCCCAGTATTTTGTCCAGGTTAAATTAACCTTGGCTGGATTTGTATTTATATTTACCAGACTAGGAGCACGCAATCCAAACAACAGGAGACCGGGTGGGGCACAGAAGAGGGCTGCAATTAAAGTTTGGGAAGCTTTGCGGGTTTCCAGAGGGGTTAATGCCACCAGTTTCTCTTTGCAGGTGAAGATTTCAGAGAATTGAGGAGGGATGATGAAGGTGAGAGAGCATCTGAGCATGTGGAGAATGCCACAGTTGAGTGACCACAGTTTATCCATGTATATGAATGAGAAAAATCTCAAAGTGAAAAGGGAATTTCTAAGGCAGGAAACTAACATCAAGTCAGATTCTAACACCAAGCCAATCTAATTCAATACTGATTGAACAAACCTTTGTCAACACAGATGTTTTGCATGGCACCTTCTACCCTATTCACTTACTATGGATGATATGAGATACCAGGTTGGAAAAAACTGGTCTCGCTTCGTGACTACACTTCCAAGATTTTAAGTGGGTGTGCCTAAATTTGTTCTTATAGCATCCTTATTAACAAAATGGTCAAGTGTGGATTTGAAAACTCAACAGACAGATGGATACATAGTTGGCTCAAAGATCATGCTCAATAGTTATGTGGGGCATTAAGTTTATCTTAAGCATCTTAAGTCAGGTAGCATAGAGCACCTTCCTGGAACCAGTGTTGTTCAACGTTTTAATAAATGATATAGAGAATGGAGTTGAGCAAATGCTTTCCAAACTATACAGAGTTATACAGATTATACAGAGTTAGGAGGGGTAGCTAATACTTCTCTTTCAAGAGAAGAAAAATATATTTTTTAAAAATCTTAGGCTAGAACAGTGGATGGAAATAAATAAAATGAAATTTAATAAAAAGAAATGTCATGCATGTAGATAAATTAAACAAAAGAAACTTGAACAGGATGGGGGCAACCCAAGAGCAGCACACATTAGAGAGCTTGCGTATACTTGTGGATTACATACTGAACATGTCCAAACATATAATATAGCTTCAAAAATTGACACCATATTCAAAGAACATCAAGAGGAACATAGAGTTGAGATCACAGGAAGTATTTATCCCCCTCGACTGGAACCTCTACTGGAAACCATTCAATTTTCCATTCAATTTTGCATACCCCAATATCAAAAAGATTGAGAAACTGGAACAAGATCAAACAAAGGCTACGAGGGTGGTGATAGGAGTACAAACTCAGTTAAATCGAAAAGGTATGTTTAACTTACAAAAGGCAAGGTTGAGAGGAGACATAATAGATGTCTTCAAATATCTGAAGGGGAATCATGCTGCAGAAGGTTCAGATTTATCCTCACTTGCTCCAGTGGGTAAGACAAGAACTAACAACAATCCCAACAATCTAGGTCCTCATTTTACTGGAAAGATGGAATGCTGGGTCAATCTCGAGCCGTTCAGAATCGAACTGGAGTGAAGAGTGAGTTAGGCTGCAGTACTGCATTATACCACTGCGCCATCATGGCTCTCATAAGAAACAAACATACCCCAGTGTGATATGGCCTATCAATGCACATATCTTTGTAGCTGGATTTAACGCACACTAAAAACTCATTTGCAAGCCCTGAAAATTAACATAATTTGGTGGTGGTGCTAGGTCCAATCGCTTAAATAACAAATTCTGCAAAATTCTCAGTAAAACAGCAGTTTATGAACTCTGTAACAGAAAAAGTAAAACGACTGGAGGCTACTAATGATACATCACGCAGGATCCTAACCTATATAATAGGTTTGAGATTCAAAACAGTACCCTAAATGGCCATCCAAGCTGTCTTCTCTAATCTTATCACCTGCAAATGGGAGGAACAGCCTTTTCTGTTTGATCCCATTTTTTCCAGTAGGAGGGCTATTAGCTAACAATCTAATTTAGCATTTCCCAGTCTTGACTATTTGAAGATGTATGGACTTCATTTCCCACAATTCTCTAGCCAGCAAAACCGACTAGGCAATTTTGGGAGCTGAAGTCCACACTTCTTCAAGCTGCTAAGGTTGGGAAACACTGGTCTAATTGGTGCTTCAGGATAAAGCTTTTGCTTTAGTGATGTCTTGCTTTGAACATGAGCTTTTATTTGGACAAGTTAGAGAATCTACAAAAAGATGTGTCAAAATTGAAACTCTTCTGTAGTTTCCCAAATCTTCATTTACCTTACTTTTCTTATTTAAAAAATCCACAAAGTTGGGGGAAAAGGAAGAACTGTTATGTTTTTATTGATAGTGTTTGTAGTCACAGCATCTATTGGTACGTTTACCCACTGCAGTAATTCATAATGAGATGTATTATTATTTTTTTGCTTAGTGTGATAAGAAAACTAGTTCATGATATTCAATGTACCATGCTTAAAATAATACAAATAGGATCATTGTATGACTGTTCCAGCTTTTCCTCCTTAACCTGTGAATGTATACTCAGTGTGTATGCATTGTGTGTGGAATGAGATTGTGTTCATGGATCATCCTAAGCCACAGTGTGGTTTTATTTGGTTTTGGCTTCATGGGCAATGTGTATCCAGTCATTGTGGTTTGAAAAGTATGATTTATGTCTTAGTGTATTATGCAAATCAAGCCAATTGTGATTTTTTTTTAAGAAGCCATGTCTAACTAAATGGTGACTTTGTATGATGTCTGACTCTGAACCCAAAGTAGTGACACAACATGATCAGGTTACAAACGAAATATGCCTCTCTACGAATGAGGCAGGAGAAACCAAAAGGAAAAAAACCACAACTAGAAAAGGAAAGCTTATGTTATTTGATTTTCTCATATATAATCAGAAATTGGGGTTAACTATGGAGTGTCCAAACCTGAAGGTGAGTCAGAATGATTCAATATGGTAAAAGCCAAGAATTTTGACATCCTGAAAGATATAGAAACTCAAAAAGGATTTAAGATGGTGAAATCTGAAATTTCGAAACCTGTATCTCCATATTGGGTAGACAAAACAAACAAACAAGGAAATGAACAACAAGTAAGGCCCAACATAAATAATCAGCCAAGCTTGTTAAGATAGCATTTGCAACCCTGCATAGACATGGGTAGGGACTTAGAAGTGACTCATCAAGAAGCAGTCATGACAATCTGCTCAATGAATATATGGACTCAATGCAAGGACAAGAAAGATGGCATATTCTCCTGAAGGGGACCTGATCTTCCAAACCTAGCCACAGGGCCGGATTTTCCTATAGGCTAACTAGGCTTCAGCCTAGGGCCTCAAGATCAAGAGCGGCCTACATTCAAATTGTTAGCAAAATTAAAATTACACTAAAAACAGTGAACACTAAAACACTGAACCGAAAATAAGGAGAAATTCTACGCATATGACTAATAAACAAACATAAAAATGTATTGGTTAAGATCGTTCCAGCGCCGCGGCAGTTGGGGAGCCTGCCCACGTTCCCGGCACCGGCAGTTGGGCGAGAGGCGCGGCCGCTCCCAGTAGCCGCCCCATCGACGCGGAGCCCACCAGCAGCCAGGCAGGTGAGGGCGAGGGGGCCGAGCTGGGCAGCTGAGCGCAGCAGGGGAGGCGGCTGGCCTCGCTGCCTTTGCCGCAGAGCAGAGCCGCCCTCCGTCGGGAGGCCAGCTATATATATTGGTATATATTGATATATATCACAGTAATGATGTATTTTATTGTCTCTCATGTAATTTACAAACTTAAAAATGGGAGGTGAAAGGGTCTCATAAGTAGAATAGCCTAGGGCCTCTTTTCATCTAAATCCGGCCCTGCCTAGCCACACCATGAATATGCCTTATACTTTTAAAACTTCCAAATTATAATAGTTGCCATAGTGTTTGTGACTAAAGTTGGCAATTAGGACTTGGTAATCAAAGCTTGCATTTTTTTTTATGTGCATGGTCCATCAGTGGTGGGATGCGACTGGTACACACCAGTAATAGCAATAGCAATAGCAGTTAGACTTATATACCGCTTCATAGGGCTTTCAGCCCTCTCTAAGCGGTTTACAGAGTCAGCATATTGCCCCCACAGTCTGGGTCCTCATTTCACCCACCTCGGAAGGATGGAAGGCTGAGTCAACCTTGAGCCGGTGAGATTAGAACCACTGAACTGCAGATAACAGTCAGCCTAAGTGGCCTGCAGTACTGCACCCTAACCACTGCGCCACCACGGCTCATTACAGGCATACCGATGCCTGCTGGGAACACCAGGTACCATTCCAGTACTGTGCTCTGGAGGGCCCACCCACCCGCTCTCCTTACATGCATTTGAGCTTATTGAGACTTACAAGCACGTGCACAGAGCATACGGCACCTGCACGATGCTCCGCCGAACAGCTGGAGCATCACGGAGCTGTTCCAGAGCATCGCGGAGCGGTCGCAAAGCATCACACACAGTAAACAAGCATGGGTAAGCTGTCCGCGTGCTTCGTGTGTGTGGTGGATGCTGGGACCCGTTGCACCGTACCGGTTGCACCGGAATCCAGAACCCACCACTGCAGCACATGTAAAGAAGGTTGGGATATAACATAGTTCCTGCTGATATCTTCACTTTTTTCGACATGCCACCCCATCCTTACAAATGGCTTGCAAACTCTTTGGCTTGTTCTGTAGAATTACCTGCTGCTTTCTGGAAGAGGCCCAAATAACTGTGCTCAAGTCTGAAGGCTTACTTAAAGTAAGGGTCATTTGAGGTCAGAGGCAGCAACCTTGTGTGCTCCGACACACTTTGATATTCCTCCAGTGGAGGAACTGTTGGCCAAACCATTGAACCAATAATAATGGATTACAAATCAGACCAGGAGAGACTGAACATTTCCAAATACAGCTTACTATGATCCAGCACAGAATAGAATCATTTCTGTTATAATAATAAACTTTAAGCAGCATACAACTTAAATTGGTCAAGCTCTGGGGGGAAAATAACTTTTCCAGCCCACACACTGTGGCCTGAAAGGATGATGGCAGCTCCTATGAGGCTGCATCTGGGACCAATGAAATTAATTTGTTGTGGTTTTACTTATCACTTTGCAATAAGCAAGAAGACTCGGAGTGCATATGATTACAATATGGTCCATGATTTCCTGTTGCTATTTTAGCCTGACTCTATCAGAACAGGAGAAATGACTGAAACTACAGCATCAACAACAAGAGGAGAGAAGGTGGGGAACACAACCGTTGTAGCCCTAGACTCATTGAAAACATTTTCTTAAGCATGTTTGCCATGGAGAAAAGTTGTGAGGAAACCTGCTGCATTGTGAAATGCAGCAGGCTGCCCCATGTGTGTAATTATGCCCAATTATCACACCTGAAGGCCAGCACTGGCATTCTCCTAGTCTGAATGAGCAAAGTGTATAGGAAAATCAAAGCATCTAAATAAAGAAAGTAACTGCTATCCTTCTCTTACTTCTCCCTTATTCTTCTGCTCTGAGTTGTTTTCCAGTCTATAGCAAGCACGGAGCAAGTGCATTCTGGAATACACTAAATTACGGTATGTTACGTTCTACTGTTTTTACTACTAGCCAGATTTATTTCAGTTTTCCAGATGGGTAACTGAGGTTAAAGGAGAAAGCTTTGGTAAAGTAGACCACCCAGAGAGTCCAGATGGCTGAAATGCCAATTTTGTTTTAGGCAGTGTACAAAATATAGAAACGGGTTGTGTTTAGCTCACTTTCTTGAAAAAGAAAAGAAAAGGGAGTTCCAAAGAGTTTGCAAATATCTGAGTCACCCATGTCTGGCTTTTTAGTGAAGATGCCAGCACTTTTAATAGTCCCTGTTCTTCTACCTTCAGCACAGGTTTCTTCTGCAGAAATTAGCAAGTAACACTTATTGCATTCCTGTCCTATAGCAAACACACATCGACTTTCTTACACTGTTATTAAAGGTGGAAGAGAAGGATATAACAGTTTCCCTTGGTCATTTAGCACACCAACAATCTTTTATGATTGCGAGGGATATACCCTGGATAAACAAACAAACATTAATATAATATTAAGTTATTTAGGATCTCAGTTTCAAGCTGCAGTGCAATAATGTACAGACAAATCACAAAGCTGTATAAATCTCATTCTGTCTATTGCCTCCACTGAGTGAACAATTAGTGTGACTTTACCCTGATGTAACATCTGACCAATAGCAAAGCATATGGGGTCCTTGCTTGGATCCTCTTCTTCCAACCTCGGGGCAATCAGAACATTGAGTGTTTTGAAGTTGTTTTAATGCAAACCAAAGATGCCTTTTAAAAAACAAGTTTACATCAAATTCTTATGCATGCCAGTGCTGTGTGTGACGTAATTTAAGGTGGTTCTGATAAGTGTCGTCGGCATCTTCATATCCGGTCACATGGGTGGCAAGCCACTCCCACAAAGGAGATCACACCCACAGATTAGGTTCGAACAATTTTTGAAACCCACCACTGTAAAGGAACTATCTCGGCTCCTGGAGAAACACAACAAATATATTTTCTAGAGCTGCAGGGGGATGGTTCCCCATTGACCGAAGCTACCATTTTCACAGGATTCCTTTGCCTCAGTGGCTGAGTTATTATGACATGATCTCACCATCTCTGCACCCCTCACTTTAAGCAGTGGCAGTTGCTTTGGCTTTCATTCTCTCCTTGTCACAAAGAGGCAATATGGTAAGGAAAGAATCAAAGTGTGAGTGGGGTGCTGGCTGGTTCCACTCTTTGAGCCCTTTATTGGCTCTAGGGGAGAATGAGCAGCAGCAGTGGTAGCACCAACCTAGACGCACAAAATTTCCAGATTTCAGGAAGAAGAGGAGGCTAGTGACTAGTGGGAAGTGCCCTTTACATCAGAAAAAGTGGTGGCGATGGAAAATGAAGTGAGCAATTAGCTAGACAAGGACATGGATGGAGGAATGGATACATTTAGAGCAGTGGTGAAATCTAAACATTTTTCCTACCAGTTCTGTGGCCGTGTCTTGGTGGAGGTCATGTGACTGGGCGGGCGTGGTTATGTAGTCATGTGACTGGGGGGGGTCAAAAGACAGAAACTCACTTTAACAATGTCCTGCTGGAGCATGGGATTGGACTAGATGATCTCCAGGTCCCTTCCAGCCCTGGATTGTTGTGCTCTTTCAAGGCATCCTCTGAAGCTAGTGCCAGGTTTGTGGTTCTTCCTCCTTCTCCTTTTTCCCTCCCTTTCTTTCTGTCTTTCTTTCTTTTCTTTTCCTGTTTTTGCCTTTCTTTCTTTTGCAGCACTCCCCATTTTTGGCCTCGCAGGCCTCAGGAAAGCCTCCTGAGAGCAAAAACGGATCCCAAATGCAAAAAAAAAAAAAAATTAAAAAGTTCCTACCATCGACCAGCACAGCTGTTCATTGAAATGCTTTTTTACTTTTTTTTTACTATGGTTCAGGAGAACGGTAGTGTTTTTTACTACCAGTTCGGGTGAACTGACCCAAACTGGTAGCATTTCATCCCTGATTTAGAGAAATAATATGATTATTCATGTAGGCCTCAAATCAAGGGATTTTTTTTTACAGATATACGGATGTTTAAGGCTGGCTGTTGAATGATAAAAGTAAACCACACATTGACTTACAACAGTTTGTTTAGCGACCGTTCGAAGTTACAACAGCACTGAAAAAAACGACATGACCATTTTCCACACTTACTACCCTTGCAGCATCCCCACGATCATATCATCAAAGTCCAGTCCCTTGTCAGCTGATTCATATTTATGATGATTGCAGTGTCCCTGGATCAGGCGATCACCTTTTGTGACCTTCTGACAAACAAAATCAACGAGGAAGCCAGTTTCACTCAACATCCGTATTGCTATGCAATACACAATGATTCATTTAACAATTATGACAAGAAAGGTTGTAAAATGAGGCAAAACTCACAAGTAATGTCTCCCTTAGCAGCAGTAGGTCATAAGTAGAGGATTATTTGTTCTGAAACAGTAACTTGAATGTTTAGTGAATGGTTCAGCATATATGAGGGTGAAAGACAAATATGAGTTTCGTCCTTGGGGGCTTAACATATTTATGGATAAATGTATAAGGAATGCTTGCGCTAACATTACATTGTTTTGGCTGAGGACATGAATGCTCATAGACCGTCTTATATGGGCACGGCATATCTTAGCTGAGAACCTGAATATTTTGCAAATGTAAAGATAGATCATACGTATAATGTAGTATGGATCAAAAAATGAATGTGTCAGAGACCAAGATTGTTGGATTTGGCATGGAAAGCAAGTTGAACAATTCTGAGTCATGTATAAATGATGGAAAACTAGTAGATGAATTTGTGTATCTTGGTATAAAGTTTACTGAAGTTTGGGAAAAGATGGGAAAATGTTATAATACGCAAAACCTGGAGAAAAGCAGAGGTAGTGAGTGATCTGTTGCAATGTTGAGTCAATGTTGAAAATAGCAAACATAGCTACGTGTAAGAACATACTGTATATCTGGCCATTTTATTATATGAAAATGAGAATTTGATAGGTCAGAAAAGATGTAATATATATACCAATTCATCTTACAATTCTCTTTTAGAGTGAGCAGGCATGTAAACTAGATTTTCCTATAATTTCTTCTATTTTTTTTTTAATCTCAAAGTTAATGCATTTGGTGTACTATTTCTTACCCCATTCCTATGCTCTGTTTAGCATTGCTCGCTCCAGAAGAGAATTGTAAGATGAGTTGATATATATATTACACCTTGTTATGGCAGCAAAGTCATATACAACAGCATTGCAGAATAAAACAATTCGTCAAATATTAATGTTCAAGTGAAAGCCAACATTTACAAATCAGTTTTAAATACCTTTAAATAGGCAAAGCTGGTACACTACTACAAAGGCATTACCACATCTCAGCTGTGGACTGTTATAATACCCAAGTTATTTCATAATGGAAAATCTCCCCAATACTGCTGATGCCAAAGAGAGCTAACTGGACATGTGTTTTACAGCAAATTGTATGCTACTATTATCCAGCTGCCCAGCTTCAAACATAGAGTTGATAAGGACTCCAGGTTTCATTTTCCATATATGATCTGCATGGGTATGCTCAAACATGATATATACATATGATATCAACTCAGATTCAGGACTATATTGTGCTGATAAGAAAAGAAAAGCATTATTGTACTCCTCCACATTTATTGCATCTAAAGAATGACATCCAGTATAACCTGGAAATTGGGGTGGGTGGGTGTTATAACAGAGAATTGTAACTTTTCAGGGGAAGGGGTTTAAGTCAATTCATGGGTATAGAGCTTCCTCAGAGCAAGATTCTGTCTCCTCCTCCTCCTCCTCCTCCTCCTCCTCCTCCTCCTCCTCCTCCTCCTTCTCCTTCTCCTCCTATTCCTCTTAACATCAACTAACAGTCAGAAGACATAGTGCAAACCAGAGGTGGGCTGCTGCCGGTTCAGGTGAACCGGTAGGTCTGACCACCAGCTGGGGCCAATCACCCACCCTGGCGATACCCGGTCCTATATATATATATCACTCTCTGGCTTGCTTGCCCCACCTACGCAGTTCAGCTGATTTCTACCCCTTGCCCACACTACTCACCGTGGCTGCCCGAGAAGCTGTGCTGGAAGCTGAAGGCATGAAATCATCGCTTGTTTGAAGGTGCATGCAAGCGTGGAAGGCCCGCACACGAGCGAAGCATGCGTGCACGCACTCCATTTTCGGTTCTGCACTAGGCGAACCGGTTGTTAAATTATGTGCAGCCCATCTCTCGTGCAAACTCCTGAATTTCACAACATAGAGACAGATTTAACAGTTTCAACTGGGAAGCTTGAGCATCCTAGAAGAAGCCAAGTTGGAAAAAAAACCCACTAAAGAATTCCTGGAAGTCTGGCACTCAGACAAATCAGCCATCAACAAACACATAGCGCTAAAGACAGGATAATCCAAAAAGGAAACTAAAAAACTAAAATATCTCTTCACCAGCAATCAACAACCAGATGAGTAGAGATTAACTCCAAGATTGACACTAGATCAGGGGTGTCAAACTAGATTTCATTGAGGGTGGCATCAATGTTGTATTTGACTTCGGAGGGGGGAGCAGCTGGGTGTGGCCAGAGTGAGCATGACCAACTCAACATCACTCATGGGGGGGAAGCAGTAGTTGTAGTTGTAGTTTATTAGTCTTGTATGCCGCCCACTCCCGGAGGACTCTGGGCGGCTTACAATAAAAAGGGGAAAGGGAATAAATAAGACAAACAACAAATTAAAATACAACAGCATTCATAGTTACGGTGGGGCTGGGTACTTCAACAGCCCCCGGCCTGCCAGAGCAGTCAGGACTTAGTGGGTTTACGGAAGGCCGGGAGGGTTGTAAGGGTCCGGATTTCCACGGGGAGCTTGTTCCAGAGGGCCGGAGCTGCAACAGAGAAGGCTCTCCCCCGGGGGGTCGCCAGCCGACATTGGCTGGCAGATGGGATCCGGAGAAGGCCTAGTCTGTGCGATCGAATCGGTCTCTGGGAGGTAATTGGCAGGAGGCGGTCTCTCAGGTACCCAGGTCCGATGCCGTGAAGGGCTTTATAAGTAACGACTAGCACCTTGAAGCGTGTCCGGAGACCAATGGGCAGCCAGTGCAGCTCGCGGAGAATAGGTGTAACGTGGGTGTACCTAGGTGCACCCACAATCGCTCGCGTGGCTGCGTTCTGGACTAACTGAAGTCTTCGAACACTCTTCAAGGGCAGCCCCATGTAGAGCGTGTTACAGTAATCCAGTCTTGAGGTCATGAGGGTGTGAGTGACTATCCGAAGGGCCTCCCGGTTCAGGTAGGGTCGCAGTTGGTGCACCAGGTGAACCTTGGCTGGTCACAGCCGACAAATATGTTCTAACGTCAGCTGTGGATCTAGGAGGACTCCCAAATTGCGGACCCTCGCTGAGGGGTGTATGGTTTCACCCCGCAGACTAAGGGATGGAATAGCTGGACCATTTTTGGGAGGGAGCATCAATAGCCACTCGGTCTTGTTGGGATTGAGTGCAAGTTTGTTCATTGCCATCCAGACCCTAACAGCCTCCAGGCACTGGCACATTACTTCTACTGCTTCACTGAGTTGGCACGGGGCGGACAGATACAGTTGTGTGTCGTCCGCATATTGGTGGTATTTAATCCCGTGCCATCGTATGATCTCACCCAGGGGCTTCATGTAGATGTTAAATAGGAGGGGGGACAGACCGAACCCTGCAGCACCCCATAGTTGAGGGGCCTAGGGGTCGACCTCTGCCCTCCAACCAACACCGACTGCAACCTGTCCGAGAGGTAGGAGGAGAACCACCGTAGGACGGTGCCTCCCACTCCCACCTCCCATAACCGTCGCAGAAGGATACCATGGTCGATAGTATTGAAGGTCGCTGAGAGGTCAAGGAGCACTAGAATAGAGGAGTGACCCCTATCCCTGGCTCGCCAGAGATCATCGATCAGCGCGACCAAAGCAGTTTCCGTGCTGTAACCAGGCCTGAAACCGGACTGAAAGGAGTCCGGATAATCGGTTTCATCCAAGGACCGTCGGAGTTGAAAGGCCACCACTTTCTCAACAACCTTCCCCACGAAGGGAAGGTTGGAGACTGGATGATAGTTGCTCAAAATGGCTGGGTCCAGAGAAGGTTTCTTCAGGAGAGGTCTCACCACCGCATCCTTTAGGAGGAGCGGGAAAGTTCCCTCCCGGAGAGAGGTGTTAACTATCATCTGGATCCAGCCACATGTCACCTCCCTGCTGGTCGAAACCAGCCAGGAGGGGCACGGGTCCAATATACAGGTGGAGGCACTCACCGCTCCCATGGCCTTGTCCACTTCCTCAGGAGAGACAAGTTGAAACTCGCTCCATAAATTCCGCTCAAGACCTTCCCCCAGTACCTCGGCTGGTACCATGCAATTGGAGTCCAGATCGGTCTGAATCCGAGCAACTTTATCCGTTAGAAACTGAACAAATTCCTCAGCTCTACCTTGTAAAGGGTCATCCGCATCCCTACCTTTCAAGAGGGTGCGGGTTATTCTAAACAAGGCGGCTGGGCGCGATTCAGCTGATGCAATAAGAGCGGCAAAATGGGCACATTTCGCTGCCCGTATTGCCACGAGATAGGCTCTGATATAGGCTCTCATCAGTGCTCGGTCTGACTCAGATTTACTGGCCCTCCAGCGGCGCTCTAGGCGTCTCTTTTGGTGCTTCATCTCCCGGAGTTCCTCGGTAAACCAAGAAGCTCTCCTGGATCCGCTACCTCGGAGAGGTCGCAAAGGCGCAATCCGGTTTAGAACCCCCACCGCCGCTGTATTCCAAGCAGCGACTAAGGACTCCACCGGACTGTGGACGAGAGTGTCAGGTATTTCTCCAAGTGCCATCTGAAATCCCATAGGGTCCATCAGGGGCAAGCACTCTGCCAGTGAAAATGGCATTTTTGCTGGAAGAAGCACTTCGGGCTGATCCTTCACTGTTTCCAGGGTGGCCCCATTGGCCAGCTCTAAGCACCCCATGGGCCAGATCTGGCCCATGGGCCTTGAGTTTGACACCTCTGCACTAGTATAAAAAGAGATCAAACTCGACTCCATTCAGGCATTGATCATGTTACCTAGTTTGGTAATGAAATATCAGTAAGAAAACAACCAAGCTCAAAGAATATCAAGGATCCAATAGTTCAATCCTATTTTCTTCTATTCCTAATTCTGCTGGCTGTCTCAGTATAGCCAGCAGAATCCACAACTGTTAATACCACTGACCTCTGCTACAAAATTGAGCACTGTACAGGTAGTTCTCGACTTACAACAGTTCATTTAGTGACCATTTAAAGTTACAACGGCACTGAAAAAGGTGACTTATGACCGTTTTTTATGGTTATGATCTTTGCAACCATCCCCATGATCATGTGATTAAAAAATTGGAGGCTCAGCAACTGGTTCATAGATGGGAACTCATCAAATTTGCAGGTGACACCAAACTGGCAGGAATAGCCAACACTCCAGAAGATAGGCTAAAGATACAGGAGGATCTTGACAGACTTAAACATTGGGCACTATCTAACAAAATGAAATTCAATGGTGAAAAAAGTAAGGTTCTACATTTACGGAAGAAAAACAAAATGCGCAGGTACAGTATAGGTGGTACCTTGCTCAATACTAGTAACTGTGAGGGGGATCTTGGAGTCCTCCGGAGGCTGGAAATGGCCCATTTCCCAAATTCCAGTGGGCCTCGTCGGTCCGTTTTTCGCCCTTCGCAGGCTCCAGAGGCTTTCATGGAACCTGGGGAGGGCAAAAAATGGCCCAACACACAAACTGGAAGTTTGGGGACAGATTTCTGGGTTGCTTGTACGGCTGTTTTCTCCCTCCAGAGGCTTCAGGAACGCCTCCAGAGGGTGAAAATGGGCGAAAATCAAGGCCTAGAATCAGCTGGCCAGCGCACACATGCCCACTGGAGCTGACAGGGCAACATCTCACGTGTCCTCAGAAATGGCTCCGTGTGCCACCTGTGGCACATGTGCCATAGGTTTGCCATCACAGACTTAGATGCATCCTTAAATTGTGAATAGCCTACAACATACTTTGGATATACAGTTAGTCCTCTACGTACGACCACAATTGAGCAAAACATTCATGTTGCTAAATGAGACATTTGTTAAGTGAGTTTTGCCCCATTTTATGGTTTTTCTTGGCACTATTATTAAGTGAATCAGTGCAAGTCTTCATTAGTAAAATGGTTGTTTTAGTGACTCTGGCTTCCCCGTTGACTTTGCTTGTCAGAAGGTTGCAAACAGGGATCGTATGACTCCCATCATGAATGTGAGCCAGTTGCCAAATGTCTGGATTTTGATCACACAATGACCATGGGGGTGCTGCAATGGTCATAAGTGTGAAACCAAGGCCACCCTTTGCATTAATTGTGCATCAATTCTAACTTTAATTTTCTAGGAATGCTTGATAATGCCTCCTCCCAGCATCCACTTGGTTCCATGCTTTTGTAACTATCATTGCAAAGAGCTTTTGGCTTCAAGAACAGGGAGGAAAAGAAAGAGGAGCTGTAAATTAAAATTGATTCCTCTGATTTCTTTAGATCTTTTCCCGAAATGTACATAAAAAACTATGCTTATTCTTTTGGATAATACATTATCCAATGAACTGAGAATTGGAATTTATTTCCCAGTAATCATGGTGAAGTCTGGATTTAATCTTGCACCAAGCTCTTTTAAATGAAGAGAGCTCCCACTAATTTAAAAACAAAGCCACCTATTATGCAGTTGAATGTTTCCAATAATTGCAAGAGAATTTCTTGGCATTGTAGAAAGAAATAGTGGCAAGGTAGCTGTCCTATGATCAGAGGATGACATGTCTGTTGCCAAGGTTGGAGACCCCTGCCATAGGCTATCTCTTCTCACACTCATAAAAAGTCAGTTGACCTAGTCAAAATGATAGCATTAGCATTAGATCCTGCCATACTTTGTAGCATATTGTGACGACTCCTCCCCCTGGATGTTTCCCCAGATACCTTTCCAGATGTCAGCCCTGAGAAGGATGAACCAGTTCCAGGCACATCAGGACTGGAGTTTGTCAGTGGCTCCAAGTGATTTGGTTTGCAACAGGTTGCAACAGGACAGTCCTGGGTTTTAGGTGTGGAAAGCATGCAGCTTCAGCCAGTCAGCGATGAGGAAGAGGAACTGCCTTCTGCACTGATCCAAGAACAAGTAGAAGAGAGAAAAGGCCAGTGAAGGTGAGCCTGATTACTCATGAGGAGGCAGCCTCAACCCTCTTGATGAGCTGCACCAGAAGCTGTCTATTTAGCACAGCAGATGGATAGAGACAATGCTGGAACCAATGTGTTCATTTCCTTGCTGTCTGGTCTTGCCTTGAACTTCAGATTGTGTCTCTTCAGTTGTGGCCTTGCCTGTGCCTGTGGACTTGCCTTTGCTTTGTCTTGCCTTTGTCTCGGAGCTTGGAAACTTGGCTTTTGCCTAGTGGACTGGACTTGCCTTTCTCTTGAGGACTAGTGTTGGCTTCATTTGAGTAGCTTGTGGAACTCATTGGGGAATGAGCTGGTGCTGACACAGGGAATTCCTGGGGAATATCAATTCAGACTTGGTAGCCTTAATAAAGACTCCATATACCCGTAGTGTGTGTGTGTGTGCATAAGTGGAACAGCACACATATCAGATAGCAAGGGATCTCCAGCATTTTCGGACTTAGGCAAGTATTTCAGTGTCTTCCCATGTGATGTTTAGAGTCTTTAAGAGTCTCTTCCATTAATGTTCTTGGCCATTTATTTCAAGGGAATCCTTGTGGTCGTTTGGCATTGGAGGAGATCCATGTCATTGCTATTTTAAGGATTCAATTTTTCTCCATGCAGAGAATATGACCTGCAAGTTGAAGTCTTTAGCGTGAAACGATGTTATGAAACTTTTTGGGAGTGCTTCTTTGTTAGCCACCATGATAACAGGTGCAAAATTTAGGGAGCTTACATACCTTTAATTTACAGTGGGACAGTGTTAAGGGGAGAAATTCCTTTTTCCCAGGACATCAAGCAATTATATAAGACAGTTGCAATGGATTGTGAATGACATAAAGTTTCAGGTGAACAAAGAGGAATAATGGAATTCTCCAGGCACTATGGTGCTGCTATAAACTTTAAAAATGAAAAGGGCCTACAAGCTGTACAGTTAGTCCCCAACTTAACAATCTTAGTTCGGACTAGAATTTCCATTGCTAAACAAGGTGGTTATTAAGTGAGTCATATCTCATTTTACAACCTTTCTTCCACAGCTGTTAAGCAAAACACTGCATTTGTTAAGTGACTCATACATTTGTTAAGCAAATCAGCTTCCCCATTGACTTTGCTTGTCAGAAGTCTGGGATGAGGGAATTGTCATATTACATGCCAGTTGCCAAGCACTCAAAGTTCAATCATATAATTGTGACAATGCTATGATGGTTGTAAATGCAATGACTGGCTGTTAAGTCATTGTTTTCAGTGTTGTAACAGTCACAAAATAAATGGTTGTAAATTGAGGAAGTTCAAGCAATATCTGGAGAAACATTTAAAATATTTGAATGAATGTAAATGTCCTGTCAAACAATAAAAATGTGCCTTTTCAATGGGAAAGCATTCCACAGATGGAACAGCCTCACGAAAAAAAGCTATTATAGCCACCCGCTTGCCTCATTTTACCAGAGTAGACATCCAGAGTATTCCTGGATGATTATTTTATGGGAGAGATAAACATAGGAGACAACAGCCTTTCAACCTAACCTCAAGTTATTTAAATATTAAAGCCAGCATTTGGACCCAGCGTTTGGCATCATCCAGCTTCATTGGCTAATGAAAGAATGGCTGGGACCACAAGATCTTGAAGAGTTTTCTCTTCCTGTAAGTGTTGAAGTAAAAATGAAAAACAATATTTCCATCTGAAGATGGAACTGTGTGTCCAAAACTGAAAATAGTATGCCTTATCTTTGACTTGCTCAGATTAAATATACTTATTTCAGTATAAGTGGCCTCTCTGTATGCTAAAGAATTCCTTATGAATCATTGTTCAGTTCTTTTTTTGTTCATGCATCTATTTGATTTTTTAAAAAAAACCCACTAGTGACAATGCTGAATCCAAGAGCGCCCAAAAAAACAATAAACTACTTTACCCTTTACAGATTTCCTACATCTTTGTATCCTCTGAATCTGTAGACTATAGGTTTCAGAATTCTTGACTTTGGAGAATTTAATTCCACACCACCAGAGAGCCTTCCGTCCTAGGCTATTGTTGAAAAGAAAACTATGGACAAGACTCAACCCATCTGGTTTCCCTCATTCCTCCCTGAATCTAAAATGGTGGGCTACATACTTTCCTATGGAACATACTTTGTGGCCTACAAGAATTGATTATCCCTGGTGGAGAAATCTCTCTCTTCATCATTATCCTAGCAAAATAGCCAAATTTATGCTGATTGGAAAAGCAATGTTTCCTCTTACACAAATATCCTCTCTTTGTTTCTTGTGGGATGGGTCAAAAAAGCTGGAACCATGCAAGCAACATTTGCTGGGGGCCATTTCCCACCCAGAACTGTCCTTACAACTTTGAAGATTTCTATCACCAGACCACCACAACTTTGACTACGAATTTGAGAGATCGAGAATATTCTAACAGCATGTTCTGTTTCCAGTGAATTTGGCTTACTTGAAACTCCACCTTGGCCAAGCTGCCTTCTAGGCTCCACGTTACGCTTGGCCTGGGAACCCACTTTCCATGACCGGTTCCTCATGAGGCTGCATGTGAGGTCTGCCTTTCCCCCATCCCACCCTTCTTCCAAAAAGTTAGTTCCAACTGTGGTTTTTCGTAGAATCCACATTGCCCCCATGGGCCACCCATCACTCCCCCCTCTTCCATTTTCTCTTACAAAAGAATGGCTTCTGATTTGGCTTCATCTCTCTAATACAGCTTCTTCTGGAATAAGGATTAGTTTCCAAATCTGCTAGCAATTTACATTAAGCGTCAACATGTCCCTTGTCTTTCAGGAAATAACAAATGAAGGCTGATGATGCCCAGACAGCTATATTTTATCCTGTTCTTTTTAATTCCTCCTAAGGTAACTATAGCAGTTCACAAGGCATAAAGTTGAACAAAGGCTGGGGAAAGACACTAGATGCCAAATATATAATCTTTTTGTAGTGTTGCATTAAGGCCACAACACAAGACTCCAAGGGTGAGGAACCCTTCCCTGATAAGCCCAATGCAGCCTCAAAAATTGTATATGTAGTCCTTGACTAACAACTGTCATACAATATGTGTAATTGTTGTTAAGTGAGCTGAACCCAATTTACATCCTTTTTGCTGCAGTTGTTAAGGGAATAACATGAGTCATTCACATGTTATGCAATCTGACTTCCTCGATTGACTTTGCTTGCCACAAGCTGGCTAGGAAGGCTGGAAATAGTGATTGTAAATACATGTCAGTTGTGAAATGATAAAACTGATCATGTGACTACAAGGATGCAATGATAGTCTGAGTGAAATCTTTTTTTTTCATAAATCTTTTTTTCTCTTTCATATTGCTGTACCTTCAAATGGCTGTTAAATGAATAGTCATAAGTCAATGACCACTTGTAGTTTGTTAGATCCACAGACCATATCCCTTTATTAGATATGCTCCAGTTATTGATAGTTTTATTCTATTTATAGGGAAGGGAAACTTGCAAAGGATCAAAAAGGAGAACCCCTGGCTGTAAAAACCTTCTTTACTGTTCATTTGTATCCTGCACCTAATGAAAAAAACTATAAAAATCAAATCTACTAGTAAATTTATTTTTGGCTCTAAATACCGTATTTTTCAGAGTATAATATGCAGCTTTTTCTCCCAAAAAAGAAAAAATCTGGGTGCATCTTATACACTGAATACAGCAATCAGAAACCCCACCCCCTTTGCAAAAATGGTTGTGCATAGGCTTTGGGAGTCTTCCAGAGTGCTCCTGCGGGCTGGGAACGGCATAAATGAGAGGAAAATGGGCCGTTTTTGCTCGTTTTTGCCCCCCAGCCCCCAGGAGCACTCTCCAAGCCTCCTAAAGGCTATGCATGCCCTTTTTTTGACAAAAAACAGGCCCGTTTTCATGAAAAATGGGCCACTTTTGGGAGGTCTGCAGAGTACAAAAACTTTAAAAAAAATTTGCCTTTTCAAAATCTTGGTGCGTCTTATACTCCGAAAAATATGGTATATCCATGCCCATTTGGAAATCTGTTGATTTTAGTTCCAGTGTATTTCTAGAGTGCCAAGGTGAAGCAAAATGATTTATTATCAGGGATCAATACTTTCCTTCTCACCTCTGCCCACAGTAGAATGAATCCCACGGGCTAAATTTCATAAAAGGATGTGTAAGCCTTTTGTGAGACAAAACCTAGCTAGATATGGGAGTAATAGGTCCAGAATACCAAATCTCTCTACTTTCTTCCTGATCTTGTTCCTGGCCCTTTAACATGCAAGTAAGCAGATGCTGGAATTTCTTGCCATCCCTACATCCCAAAGCATGTTATATTCATATTTTTAACAGATGGAAATCTTTTTCAATAATAGCCTATGCCTCTTTCCACAAGTCACATGTTATGGTTTCCTCCCTTCTTCAAAGGTTAGCGTAATCTCTCCAGTTAGTTCCTCTCTTGTTCTCCTGCCCCAGATGCTGATCCACCACCAATCCAGCATTTAACTTCCTTGAAAGCTCACAGAGTTTCAAGCCTTGATAAAAACCCAAGAATAACCCCTTGGCTGTATGCCTGTGCACCAGTGGTGGGTTGCAAGTGGTACACCCCAGTACGGGTGTACCGGAGCTTGCCCGGAGCTTGCCCAGAGCACCGGTTACCATTCCAGTACGGTGCTCCGGGGGGCCCACCGGCCTGCCCAAGCTCCTTATCTGTATCTGTCTGCTACAATGCCTTACCTGTCAACGACTTCTTCAGCTTCAACTACAATAATACACTGGCAAACAATAGATACAACAAACTCAAGGTAAACTGCTCCAAACTCGATTGCACAAAATACGACTTCAGCAACATAATGTTCAATGCCTGGAATGCTCTACCTGATTCCGTTGTTACATCCTCAAACCCTCACAGCTTCAACCTTAAAGTGTCTACTGTGGACTTCACCCCATTCCTAAGAGGTCTGTAAAGGGGGGTGTGCATAAGCACACCAGCGCGCCTACCATCCCTGTCCTACTGTCCAACATTTATTTGTATTCATTTCCTTTGTCCATGTCCATGTTCATACTTATGCCTGCTATCTTGTACAGGTTTGACAAACTAATAAACAAACAAATAAAATAATTCAAAATTTTGGCCATGAGCAAAAATGTTTTTCTTGGTTATGGGACCAATTGTCTATAATTGTTTCTACCTGCCTGATGCATTCAGGCAAAATGGATGCGTTCTTGGTCCCTTCAATTAAACACTGTCATCTTATAAGACTGAAGAAGTGTGTGGCAGTTCTTGCCTTCTGGAATAGATTCCCCACACACTTAACTATTAGAGCCTGTTTCCAAGGGTTCCAGAAAGTTCTGAAGTTCTGGTCCCATTTCCAGGCCTGGTATTGGGATGTATAGGGAGTCTTGAAGGACAGCAGAAGGAACCATTATCAAAGCAGCAGCCAGATAAGAGAAAATTGAGCCCATTCCAAGAAAATAATTTGACAAAACATTTCTGGTCCCTCCCTAGTCCATGCAAAGATAGAAGGAGGGAGTGGGGAAGAACATTCAGAGATACAAGATTCTGTTACTACATCTAGCTGTTCTAATAAAAATAACCCTGAACTATATAGCATTGGCCTAGACTACTCTATAGCTGGGATGGCGAACCTATGGCACACGCGCCACAGGTGGCACACGGATCCATTTGTCAGGGCACGCAAAGCGTTACCTTGTCAGCTGGCCAACGCGCATGTGCGCGCTGGCCAGCTGAGTTCACCCTTTTTTAAAGACATTTTTCACCCTCCCCAGAAGCCTATAAAGCCAGAGGCTTTATAGGCTTCAGGAGCTTCCCAGAGGCCCTCCAGAGGCTTCAGGAGTGCAAAAAACCGGCCCTATGGGCAAACCGGAAGTTTCGGAATGGACTTCCGGTTTGCAGAGCCCTGCAGAGCCTTCACGGACCTTCAGGAGGCTTCCCTGAAGCCTCTGGAGGGCTTAAACTGACCCTCTGAGCAAACCAGGACTCAGTTTGCTCGTAGGGTCCTTTTTAGTCCTCTGGAGGCTTCAGGGAACCCTCCTGAAGGTCCCTGAAGCCTCCGGAGGGCTTAAACTGACCCTACGAGCAAACCGGAAGTTACCGTATATACTCGAGTATAAGCCGACCCGAATATAAGCCGAGGCACCTAATTTTACCCCAAAAAGCTGGAAAAGTTATTGACTCGAGTATAAGCCTAGGGTGGGAAATGCAGCAGCTATGGTAAATTTCAAAAATAAAAAATCAGTGTTATTTGAAACTCAAAGTTATGTTTATTCAAGGGACCCGCTTAATTAAAGTGTTCTATAATATCAGTATGACTTATAATACTGCAAGTCTGCAATATTAAAATACTTGTATAGGGGATCCCCGGGATCCCCCGAAGAGATCAAATCACAACCAGTATGCCACCTTCTTGGTATATTGTTTTTATTTTCACTGAGTTTTTAAAAATGAGCATTATTTCATCCTTTTTTTCTTTATGTTTGATTGGTATCTGCAATTTGTGTTAATTCTGTTCATACATATAATATAAATGAAAAACCCAGCTCTCTTAAAAAATATTTTAAGTTCTTTCTGGTGCTCCCTTTTAGAATTGGCCAACTAATATTTCTGTTCACCCAACTAATGTCAGGCAGAGTTAACTGAAAAAGTAATTTTTCATGAAAGGACATTTTCCTAGGATTTTAATTGTTCTTACTGTCAGATTTCTCGTTATTTCCAGCTTGAGTCTCCTTCTGACAAGTTTCCATTGCTTCTTGTCCTGTCCTCAGGTGCTATTGCTGCCGCCGCCTCCTCCTCCTCCAACAGCACCAGCACATTTGCTGCCCAGCACTGCGGCTGAGGTGAAGCCGCCAAAGCTCCCGCTGGCGCCCCCGCAGCGTTGGGCGGATATCCGGCAGTGCTGTTGGAGGAGGAGGAGGCGAACCAGCCTGCCACCGCCGGCCACTGCCAGCCCCGCCGCTCTTCCCGACCCCTTCCAAGCCCCACAGTCCAGCGGATGGAGCAGAAGCAGCTCCGGGGCTTCGCTGCTGCTCCCCGCATTTTCTGCACGGGGATCCCTTGGAGAGGGGATTCCAGCCTGCCATCGCCAGCCACCGCTAGCCCCGCCGCTCTTCCCACCCCCTTCCAAGCCCCACAGTCCAGCGGATGGAGCAGTGAAGCCCCGGGGCTTCGCTGCTCCATCCGCTGGACTGTGGGGCTTGGAAGGGGGTGGGAAGAGCGGCGGGGCTAGTGGTGGCTGGCGATGGCAGGCTGGAATCCCCTCTCCAAGGGATCCCCGTGCAGAAAATGCGGGGAGCAGCAGCGAAGCCCCGGAGCTGCTTCTGCTCCATCCGCTGGACTGTGGGGCTTGGAAGGGGTCGGGAAGAGCGGCGGGGCTGGCGGTGGCCGGCGGTGGCAGGCTGGTTCGCCTCCTCCTCCTCCAACAGGCAACAGCACTGCCGGATCCAGTTGTAGACTCGAGTATAAGCCGAGGCGGCTTTTTTCAGCCCAAAAAGTGGGCTGAAAAACTCGGCTTATACTCGAGTATATACGGTACATCCAGTTTGCTTGTAGGGTCATTTTTTTGCCTTTCAGAGGCTTCAGGGAAGCCTCCTGAAAATCCCTAAAGCCTCCGGAGGGCCTCTGGGGAGCAGGGGAGGCTGTTTTTGCCCTCCCTAGTCTCCTATAAAGCCTCTGGAGCCTGAGGAGGGCAAAAAAAGCATGGAAAAATGGGGGGGTTGTGCCTCTCATGCGCGCATGTACACTGGGGGGTTGCACATTCAATTATGGGTGCGGCACACCTATGCACGACCCCCCTGCGCTCCCCCCCTTATGGCACGCAAGCCAAAAAATGGTTCTCCATCACTGCTCTATAGGGCTGCCAAGGTATCAATAGAGACCTTGTCAGTTTTTTTAAAATTTTTTAATTGTTATTATGGCTGTTGTGCTTTGTTGTTAGCTTGTTAATAGTTTTAAATGGATGTTTCGCAACTTTGCCAACTTTAAGATGCGCGGACTTCAGCTCCCACAATTATCCAGCCAATTATGCTTTCTTCCAGATAAATTTGAGAGCTCTGCTTGCCATCATGGGGAAAAAAACATTGTAAAATAAAAGTGAAACTGAACTCATTAGAGACAGGACATTGAAAGCCGTTTTCTTACTTTGAGTAAAACTCTGAACAGGAATATTTTTTTAAATAGTCCTGGAGGGAATGAATACTTTTTGCTGCTAGATCATCTGCTACAGATGCAATTAATACACACAAACATATACACACACACAAACACACATAGAGACACACAAACACACACACACACACACAAACAGGAGAGAGAGGGAGAGAAACAGGTGTGCTGCATTTGGTCCTGGATAGCTAGTAATGCAGCTCCACAAGATAATTTTAAAAAAATTTAAAGGGAGTTTATTATTTATATACTATATAACTATATTATATATTTTATATGCATCCTAAGACAATTCCTCTTCACGCAATGCAGTCCAGGCAAGCTTAAAAGTTTCTCTAAAAATATGGATCCTAAAATTTGAACCAAGGGTTCCATCAATACAGGATCTGGGACACAATTTTCACCATTTTCCCCAAGGTCTGCATTTTTTACTGGAGGTAAAAGAAGAAACAAGGAAAATCATAATGAAAAAGGATCTTTATCCAACAGCTAGCTGATGATGTGCAGAAAATACTATGCAGATCATGGAAAGAAGACAAAAAGCAAACTAAAGCAAAGGTGAAAACTTTACTTATTCATTTATTTATTTAACCTTCTGAAATAACACAATGCTGGATAAAGTAAAGATAGAAAAGATATTTAGCAAACATCATTACAAATAAATTAATATATAAAATAATTAAAATAACCAAAAAGAAACTCTGTTAAGCTGGATTCAAAAAGCTTGGGAGGAAAGCTACATAGAATATAGAATAATAGAGTAGGAAGGGACCCCGAAGATTTATTTATTTCATCAAGTATGAGTTAGATAACAGATACAAGTATAGACACGATATATGAAATGAATACGAATACAAGGGAATATTAGGACAGGGACGATAGGCACGCTGGTGCGCTTATGCACGCCCCTTAAATACCTCTTTGGGAAGGGGTGAGTTTGACAGTAGACAGTCTAAGGTTAAAGTTTTGGGGGTTTGGGGAAGAAACCAAAGTATCAGGTAGTGCATTCCATCTTCTAGTCTATCCTGTTGCTCTAGCAGGAGACCCTACATCATTTCAAACAAATGTTTATCCAATCTTGTTTGATGGAGCATCCACAACTTCTGAAGACAAATTACTCCATTGGTTAATTGCCCTCAATTTCTTCTTAGTTCTAGGTTGCTTCACTCCTTGATTAATTTCCAACCATTGTTTCTTGTCCTGCCTTTTAGTGTTTTGGACCCTCGTCTTTGTAAATATTGGAACAGTAGTGTCATGTGCCCTCTAGTCCTTCCTTTGATTAGACTAGACTAGACATACCCAATTCTTACAACCAAGAATCCTATCATCATTTCCATTTTTTCTAAAGCAAGCAAAGTTGGGACCAGTAGTATATTTGGGATGAGGAGACACAGAAATATGCAGAAAGCTCAAGCAATACTGCTTCCATACGTTTCTACCTTGACTTTGGAGTTAGTAGTCCTAAAAAACAACCCACCTCCCATTCTGTGTGAAGGTCAAGAAACTTGCACACTGCAATTCCTTAGCTTAAAAGCCAAGGTGGAGCTCATCCTCATTTAAAAATGAAGCATCGTGTCATAGCTTCAGAAAACTTGCGTGTTAGCTAGCTGATAATTTAGAACGAATGTCTTTCCTTTGTGGTATAGAGGCCTCCCAGACCACAGGAGTTGAGGCTGTGTGCCTGTGTGGTCGACAAGGGCTTAATTTAAGCAAAAGCGTAGCAGCTCAGAATTGTGCAGTGAGTTTTTTCAGCCTTGAAACATACTACTAAGTGACGAAGAAAGCAAGGATCAGTACGTACTGGATCCCTAAATAATCACCCACAGGTTTTATGTACTGGGATCCCTGGTGAAGGAAGCAAAAAGGCCACAAGTTATTTTCAGTGCTGTAATTTAACCTTGAATAGGTAATATAATCATAAACAGAAAGGAACCTCTGAGCATATAGAATGTATTTTATGAGTAGGCGGTCAAAACCATTCCTACTTGCATCCTTGCTTAATGGACAAAGGCTTGTAGTGCTTCCCATATTGTGATGTTTTGGAAATGAGAGCACTTACCTCCTCAATATTGGAAAAAAGATACAACACGAGTGATATCTCCAGTAATTGGGGTTGTTATTTATATATTTGTTTATTTTTATTCTGCCTATATTATTATTACAAATAAATCAAGGTGGCAAATGTATCCAACACATTTTCCTCCTCCTATTTTTCCCACAACAATAATCTTGGGAGGTGGGCTGAGCTATGAGTAACTGGCCCAAGGTCTCCCAGCCACATTTCATGGCTAAGGCAGGATCTGAACTTCCAATCTTTTGCTTTCTAGCTTGGTGCCTTAACCACCAGACCAAATTGGCCAAATTGGAATTTAAATTTGGAGAATAGGCAACAATGATAAAGTGAATTGCACGTATCCACAGTAGAGGTTTAATCCCCTTTAAACAAGAATGGTTCCCATATATACAATATATTGTGCATATATTCTAATATTTGAGGGGCATATTCCGATATTTGAGGAGCTACCACAAGGAAAGGAGGGTCAACCTATTCTCCAAAGTACCTGAAGGCAGGACAAGAAGCAACAGATGGAAACTAATTAAGGAGAGAACCAATTTAGAACTAAGGAGAAATTTCCTGACAGAACAGTTAACCAATAGAATGCCTTGCCTCCAGAAATGTGTGCTCCATCATTGAAGATGAATCTAAAGAAGAGACTGGACAGCCACCTGACTGAAATGGTATAAGATCTCCTGCTTGAACAGGGGGTTGAATTAGGAGACAGCCAAGGACCCTGTGTGGTTGAAGTCCACACATTTTAAGGTTGACAAGGTTGACAAACACTTAGCTAAGGTCTAGGCAGAATTCATTTTTCTACTTCTTCACTACCACCACCCCCATGAAAATTAACTGTTCAGAGTCTGGTGGCTTTATATTCTCTGCATGGAGAAAGGATCATTGCCTCTTTTCATGCACAGAAATATGGTGTTCCCTGATGCTGAAAGCAAATTCCCAGAACCTTTTTCCGCTGCCAGTTTATGGCAATCTGTCTCCAGAGTAGGTGGAGGTTATTTACCTGTTGTATAGAATGTGGCACCAGCACCAATCACAGACATTCATTTGGGGTTTTTTGATCTGAACCTAAGTCAAATTAGGTTGTTTACGGCATTATTCAGAGGGAGAAAACATTTGTTAGTCTTTAATTCTGTTGCTGTCCCCTATTAGTTACTTTCCACAAGTTCCTTATTTGTGTAAAATACAAAAGGCAGCTTAATCAGTGAAGCGAATAGACGCCTTCATGTATATGATGCTAGACCTAAAATTAAGAATAAACCAATTAGTGGCATGTAAAATGTTTTTAGTCTGAAACATTCCAGCTCCAAATGTCTCTAGCCCTGAGGCTGTTCTGACCTTAATAGAAATAGTCAGGATTTCTCAACTTTTGGCAACTTTTAGAGGTGCGGACTTCAACTCCCAGAATTCCCTAGCTAGTATGGCTGGCTAGGGAATTTTGGGACTCGAAGTCCACACGTCTTAAAGTTGCTAAGATTGAGAAATTTGTGGAACAAAGGCCCGGGGCCTGAATTGGTAACATTGAGATTATTTCCAGTATTTCTCAATTTTAGCAACTTTAGGGGGAGGGATAAGATATGAAAATTAGTGGAAAACAATGATTTCTCAGTAGATGCCCCATCTGGAAAAAAAAAAACCTTAATTCTGGTTCCTACATTTTTTTCAATTGTGTTCATGTGTTACATTAATTTCTTTAACTATGGTTTATTAGGTAGATTACAGTTAACTTAGTTCATATAATACATATAAGTAGTTATGGTTTATATGCTATAATAACTGAGTTTACAGTATATACTACACCAAGTCAAGTTCATGACTTGATAGCTATATATGCACATAAAACTATAATTTGCTTTAGTGTCTTGAATGAACCTAGTTACTAAATCAGAGTATGGCTTGATTTGGCTTACCTTGTTTTCCCGAAAATTAGACCTCCCCAGATAATAAGTCCAATTGGGCTTTTGAGCACGTGCGCTAAAATAAGCCCTCCTTCAAAAATAAGACCTCCCCGAAAATATTGCAACAGAGCAGCAACCATGTGGTGCCCACACTCACCATCTCCTGTACCTCAAAAATAATGCCAAGTGCTTATTTCGGGGGTCAAAAGAAAATAAGACCCTGTCTTATTTTGTGGAAAACACAGTACTATTTCATGCAAACCAGAAATTGTATTTTTTAAACTAGGATTTGGGGTTTAGCATGTTGTATGTGAACTCCTGTTATGATGTATTTAGCAAATCAGAACTGAAACAAATCACATTTTAGTGGAAGTTAAGGCAGCTACTATGCAATGCCTCGCATCCAGCAGACATAATTTCGCCACTTATGCCCTCTGACCAAGACTTCCTGGGATCTCTGATTCTATATCCATAAGCCAAAACCTGGAAATTTTCCTTGAACATTGGTAAGGAGCTTGGAGTGCCTGCCAAAGCAAAATCAGTGAACTCGGCGTGCTTCTAGGTACGGGTATTGCTCAGTGATTATTACCCAAGACAGCCTTCTCTGTCTTCAGCAACACCTCCTGAGTGCGTACCAGAGAACAATTTCTCAACCACAGCCCAGCATCTTTCCTATTTGTTAAACCACAGAAAGGCATTTATAGGGCCTTCTCGTGCCTGCGGCTGGAATCACAGAGGATGTGGGCAGGTGAGGCTATGTATCAACAACTGGGAAAGAGGCTGGGTCCTGTTGCTGTCTTGCAGAAATCTGTTTGAACTCCTTAACTTAGTGTTTCTCAACATTGCCAACTTTAAGATGTGTGGACTTTGACGTGCAGTATGGTTGGTTGGTGAATTCTGGGGAACTGAAATCTATGTATCTTAAAAGTTGCCATGGTTGAGAAACACTGCCTTAACCTCACGAATACAGAAACCTGGTGGTATCAGCCTCTGGAGTGTTTGCACCATGAACTAGCAATGTTTAGAATAAATTTAACACAGGAAGGTGTTTTTTTTTTCCAACCCAGAATGTATCGGACTTGGAAGGAGCTTTCTGATTTCTGGCTTGCTTTTCTAGGAGCGCCTTTACTCTGAAACAGTAAGCATTTTTCCAAGCATATGTGGTTCAGTGTAATTTAAAGAACAGAAGCTGTCATCCCCAACCTGGTGCTCTCTAAATATTTTGACTACAGAAAATCCCTTTATTCCCAAAGGGCACAGGATGATGGGCTCAATGTCAGTAGAAACTGTCTTGTTCAGGGAAGGTTAAGTAAAAATATATCTGAGGACTGAATTTGCAATTTCTGTTCCTTTCTGCTAAATTCTTATATTAGGACACAATAATAACCAGATTGTACGAGGATGTGAAAAGCAAAGCCATGGGATTATTAAAGTACCTTCACTTCATGTTGACATAAATTTCCTATTTGGAAATAGAACTTCGGAATATTTGCAATAAAGTTTAGCTTGCTCTTCTGACTGGCTTAGATTATTTTTAGATATATAGATTCATACCACAAAAAATAGATTCATTCGCAGTTTTTTTTTTTCATGCTTTGTAATTTTCTCACCAGTAGAAGTCTTTCCAAATTTGAGCACTCATGACTACCAATATCGAGCAAGCCATTTTTAGTTTAGTGTTTGTTTAGGCATTTTTATTATTTTTATTATAACTTTCTGGTTAATCTTTCAATCTTTAGATTGAAACTTTAATTGAAACTTCAGTAGATGTCACAGCAATATAGCCAACATTCCATTTCTATGGTACTTTTCAGATCTGATTTTCAGCAACTCTTCTGATTCCACAGAGTGGTTACCCCCTAGCTTTGATCTTATTTTAAATTAAATTCCTCATGGTGATAACCAAGGAAAAAAAGAAATACTTTTTGGTTAGTTTCACTCTCATTTCATATGTAGTCACCAACTTTTCTGAACCCAAGTTGTTTATGTCTAAACATTAATCCAATAAATCCTCTGGTTTAGTCACATTTTTAGATCTTAAGGTGTTGTGCATGAGTTGGCAGCCATATCAATTGGGTTGGTTGAAGAAATACATTTGATAAAGATACATTTATCTTTATCAAATATATCTGAAGGAACAGGCAGACAAGATCTCAGGACCACTGAACTATATCTTTCAGAGATCCTGGAGCACCGGGGAACTGTTAGAGGACTGGAAAAGAGCTGATGCGGTTCCCATCTTCAAAAAAAAGGGAAAAAATAGATCCAGGAAACTACAGACCTATCAGCCTGACTTCAATACCAGGAAAGATTCTGGAAAAGATAATCAAGCAACAAATTAGCTAACACCTAGAAGTAACCAAAGTAATAGGCAAAAGCCAACATGTGTTTGTCAAAAACAGATCATGCCAGACTAATCTTATTGCATTCTTTGACAAAGTGACAGAAATTAATGGACCAGAGGAATGCCATTGATATAGTTTACTTGGACTTCAGTAAGGCAGTTGATAAGGTAGACCATAACCTACTACTAGATAAAGTAGAAGAATGTGGGTTGGACAACATCACCACTAGATGGATTCGTAACTGGCCGACCAACCGCACTCAACGTGTAGTCCTCAATGGAACTGCATCTTCATGGAGGGAAGTATGCAATGGAGTACCCCGGGCTCTGTTTTAGGCCCAGTACTCTTCAACATCTTCATCAATGATTTGGATGAGGGAATAAATGGGAACTCATCAAATTTGCAGATGGCACCAAGCTGGCAGGAATAGCCAACACTCCAGAAGATAGGCTAAAGATACAGAAGGATCTTGACAAACTTGAACATTGGGCACTATCTAATAAAATGTAATTCAGTGGTGAAAGAGTAAGGTCCTACATTTAGGCAACAAAAACGAAATGCATAGGTACAGTATAGGTGGTACCTTGCTCAATAGTAGTAACTGCGAGAGGGATCTTGGAGTTCTAGTGGACAACCATTTAAATATGAGCCAGCAGTGTGCAGCAGGTGCCAAAAAAGCCAACAGAGTTCTAGGCTTCATAAACAGAGGGATAGAATCAAGATCACGTGAAGTGTTAATACCACTTGATAATGCCTTGGTAAGGCCACACTTGGAATACTGCATTCAATTTTGGTCGCCACGATGTAGAAAAGATGTGGAGACTCTAGAAAGAGTGCAGAGAAGAGCAACAAAGATGATTAGGGGACTGGAGACTAAAACATATGAAGAACAGTTGCAGGAATAGCAGTGTTCTAATATCTCAGGGATTGCCACAAAGAAGAGGGAGTCAAACTCCAAGGCACCTGAGGATAGAACAAGAAGCAATGGGTGGAAACTAATCAAGGACAGAAGCAACTTAGAACTGAGGAGAAATTTCCTGACAGTTAGAACAATTAATCAGTGGAACAGTTTGTCTCCAGAAGTTGTGAATGTTCCAACACTAGAAGTCTTTAAGAAGTTGTTGGATAGCCATTTGTCTAAAATCGTATAGGGTTTCCTGCCTAGGCAGGGGGTTGGACTAGAAGACCTCCAAGGTCCCTTCCCACTCTGCTATTGTATTATTGTATTATAAATAAACTGTGGCTTTGCCCATAATCTATTTTGGGGTGAATTTAGATACTTTTTTGTATTCTGTTTATACTTGGAGTATATTCCTTATCTCACTTCCTTGTGTAAGCTACTTTCAAAGTCTATGAACAGTAAAAAGGCCAACAAAACATAAAGAACATAAAAGAGCCTTAATAAGAGTGTAAATGTGCAAATAAAATATTTTTTCTAAATATTTCAGCGTAAGGGAGCAAAAAAACTATTCTGCAGATATTGTAAGGATTGATCCCAGCAAGGCAGGAACCAGTGATTCACATGCTACAGAGATCTTTTATGTCAAAGTAGCCCAAATTTCTTTGAAATTCTCCAACAGAATTTCAATAAGTCTCTTCACTTGGCAAAACGGAGGGGGAAAGCCTAGAATTTAAACTCAGAAATACATATCTATAAAAGATCTTTAATTCTGAAATATTGCAGGACAAATTAGCCTTGCCAATATCTGTCACATGCTTCTTGACCCATTCCAGGATAGTAGAACTATGAAGAAAACCAGAGATTGTGGATGGACATTCTTGCACCAAACCTCTTTGGTATTTGTCCCATCTTTTCCAATAGGAAGGTTGCTTGCAACCAACCAGCCAGAGATTTGCCTATTAATTTCATAGTTTTTCAAAGTGTTTAAAGGAAAACACATTAGTTGCAAAGACTGATTGAGAATGAATCCTGCCTGTAGATGATAATGGAAATCCTAGGCAGCAAAATACTTGACAATTATGTTCATCCTCCAGAAATGGCAACCAGAGGCCAAATCGTGATCCGCAAAGGAATGCTCTGCAAACAATTTATTCTGTCTTGGAAATGAGGCATCCAAGTCAAATTTCCTTCCGCTCAGCTAAGAAATTACTGCAGTTAATCCAAGCTCCAAATTACCTTTCCTTTTATTATTGATGCATTATTTGGGTTGAATGAATCATGCCATGATATCATTCTCTAGTGGTGATATTCATTCACACAATTCAAAACAAAACGGGAACACACAACGTAAGAAAAAAGTGTCCCCTATTCATCAATATTATTGTTGTGTCTTATATCCTACAGTTCTACTTGGTTTGAACATCTTGGCTATCTGACAGCAGTGGTGCAATTCAGCCGGTTCTATCTGGTTCGGGCGAACCGTTAACAGTTGCAGTGGGAGGCTCTACCCACCCACCCAGACGTTATCATGTCCCATTTTTGATGCTCTGGGCATGTGCAGAAGGTCCTGGACATGCACCGAGGTGACGCATATGTGTGAAGCGCGCCCGGCTGCTCACATTTGTGAACCAGTAGCAAAGGTAACTTGATTTCACCCCTGGCTTACACTTACAACATGCAAAAGATAAGCCAAAAACTAGTAACAGCTTTAGGTAACAATTAAAAATATAGGAGGTAGAAAAAGTATGGATACACAGCAATTCACGGCAATATATTGAGTTGAATATATTTTAAAAAGGGTATATTTTATAAAACAGTACAGGTAGTCTTTGACTTGTGACCACAAATGAGATCAGAATCTATGTTGCTAAACAAAGTGGTTGGTAAGTGGTTGCTGTTTTCATGACCTTCTTTGCTATGGTTGTTAAGTGAATCATTGCATTTGTTAAATGAGCCAAGTGGTCATTAAGCAAATCTGGCTTATCCCATTTTCTTTGTCAGCAGATTGAGAAGGTTGCAAATGTTGATCACATGAGGCTGAATTTGATACTAATACATTCTCCATGGAGTTGGGTTGAGTTATATGGAAGTCTGACTACATAGATACGTGTGGAGGTGGTGTGTGTTTGTGTGCGCGCGTGCGCGCGTGCGCGCAGACTAATAAAAACATGGTTGCCATTGTGGAAGTTAGATTTCTTTGGTTCATTGGTTGATCTGACTTCAGCCTTGTTTGACCCACCATCTAGAATTTCTCCCTCCCAGCACAAAGCAGGTCCAGCCTTGCTTGGCTTTTTGAGATCAAGGTATATTGGCAAGTGTGGCCACAAGAAAATATTTCCAGTTTCCTCCACATCAAATTGACACATTTTGAGCTTTTCAAAATTCACTGCTGTGAATATAATGGGGGAACTGCTGCAACATTACCCATCTGTTTCATAGCTAAAAAAGATTTCTGAACCATGAAATGGTGGCACCTGACATGAAACCATTACCATCAATTTCTGACCAAAGGTGAAGAGTCCAGGAACTGGAAACTTATCAGGAAACACCATGTTTCAGCTGAAAATCAAAACTTTTAGCTGCTGCCAAAAAGGATGGCACAATGATATCCCGGGGCCATAAAGCCAATCTTTTTTTTAAAAAAATCAAATTTATTTTTTTCTGAAGTCAGCAGCATATAACAGTATCCTGCCTCTATGTCGGACATAGCTGCAGGGCGGGCAAAAGCCGCTTTCTTTCTTTTTGCCTCACCAGCCATAAACCTCACCGCACGTCACTGACACCCACATCACATAATACTCCACCCACCCACCCAAAAAGGCCGAGTGAAGTTCAAAGTACTTGTCGCAAACATGAATGGAAAATGGTGAAGCTAAAAGTTTGTTGAAATCTACTGCACATGCTCAGTACGAAAGGCCGAAATGGTAACAAACCAGAATAGGAAGGAGAGTAGATGGAAGAAGCCTTTTGGTTTTCCACCCTTGTTTAAACTTTCCCTTTCCTGACCTTTGCAGATCAATAAATAGTTCTTTTCCTACCAATCAGACAGACAAAAATCAACCAATGTTTTATGCCACAGGCAGTTAGTTTGGAAACAAAATCATAAAGTCACCCATATGGTGTTAAAAATGCCTTGTTTCTTTCTTTCTTTTTATTTAAGCAGAATGGCTTAATTTCAGGCATTGAGACAATATTGGAAATAATTATTTCAAGCAATGTTTCTCGCAAAGCAGGCATGATGGTTGCATCCCATAGCAGCAGAAATCTCTTGAAATTTTCATCTATTTGTCCCCTTCTGAGATTGTACAATAATATAGGGCAGTGGTGAAATTCTTTTTTTTTTTTTACTACCAGTTCTATGGGCATGGCTTGGTGGGCATGCCAGGGGAAGGATATTGCAAAATCTCCATTCCCACCCCACTCTGGGGCCAGCCAGAGGTGGTACTTGTCGGTTCTCTGAACTACTAAAAATTTCCACTACTGGTTCTTTAGAACCTATCAGAACCTGCTGAATTTCACCCCTGATATAGGGCACAGAGCAAGACTTATGGGAAAAAATGGTAAAAATGGCAAAACTGACCAGGTAGAAAACAAGAAGTGCATTTTTTAAAAGACAGGCCACATTTAATGGACTTTTCACTAAAAATAAAGGTGAAATGAGGATTTGTGGATTTAATGACTGTAAAATATTAAACAAGGGATTGAAGAGATGTCTGAAATAGTTAAGATATTAGGTCTGTTAAGATCCGTTGAAAAGAAATTTCAAAGTCATCTACGGGTTACAATGGCACTGAAAAAAGTGATTCACATGATCCCCAACTTTTTGACAAGCAAAATCAATGGGAAGCTAGATTCACTTAACAACTGTGGTACTAATTTAACAATTGCAGTAATTCACTTAACAAATGTGGCAAGAAAGGTCGTAAAACAGAGCTGGAAATTTGAAAACGGGCCGCAATTGGCCCCCGGGCCAGACTTTGGACATGCCTACCCTACACCATTTCTGAGATATGGCAGTCTATTATTTAGCTGTTTCTATCTCACACTACTTTCTTCTTTTCTTTCTTCCCTTCCTCTCTTGCTTTTTAAAGAGAAAATAAAATAGAGATGATAGAACCAGTCTTGATTATGCTCAAATATTGTGAAGTGTGAAGATGCCTTTGGAACAAACCAAAATTATTCATTGACAGTAAATTCAAGAATTGTGTTTCTTCACAACCTACATAAGTAAGTAGGGCTATGCAGGGTACTAGATTCAATGGAAAATGGGGCTTTGGAAGGCACAAATTCCCATGTAACGCATGTTGCAAAAATGTTATATCTTTTGCCCAGTTGGAAATCTTCCACAGGTGTAACTCAATCTTAATGAAAATTGTATTTGGTTTAGGGAGTTGTGAACTGCTACTGGGGCATGGGTAGGGGGCAGTGGCTCAGCAGTTAAAACTCTTTAAAAGCCTTTGGTGTATAATTGTGCTGCCCACATGACCATGGAAGTGTCTTTGGACAACACTGGCTCCCTCAGCCAAGAAATGGAGCTGCGCCCTAGAGTCAGACACAACTGGATAGGGAAAACTTTACCCTTTTTTTACTGGGTCTGCATCCTCACCATGTTCTGAAGAATCTATTTCCTTGAAATCTGAAGTGTTTGATGGTGGGTGGCTCAAAAGGATCAAGCTATTAGCCAAACTGTGACCAAAGCTCCATACCATTTTGCATGCATCAATTATTATGCAACTGTCCCTGCTATATTGACTTTTTTGATTATCTTCCCTGGAATAGCCCTTCCTGAGCACCCATATCCTATAAAAGGTAAAGAAGTCCCTGCAGATTTTACTCCACTAGTCATGGCTGACTATAGGAGATGGTCTTCATCTCCATTTCAAGGCCATTAAACCAGGGCATTTCTGTTACATGTGGCCAGCATGATGTCACAAGGCACTGTTACCTTCCCAAGGGAGGGATGCCTATTGATCTACTGACTTTTGCATGCTTTCTAACTGATAAGTTGGCAGGAGCTGGGGCGAGGAATGGAATTTAGCCCATTGCGTGGCACTTGGATCTTGAACCTGGACTGCCGGCTTTCCAGCTGGCATGCCCAGTGTCTTGACCACTGCTGCCTCACCCTTATCCTAAGTGAAAGTAAAGGTTCCCCTCGCACATATATGCTGGTCATTCACAACTCTAGGGGCAGTGCTCATCTCCATTTTGAACCCTAAGAGCCTGCGCTGCCTGAAGACATTTCCGTGGTCATGTGGCTGGCATAGCAATAGCAGTTAGACTTATATACCGCTTCATAGGGCTTTCAGCCCTCTCTAAGCGGTTTACAGAGTCAGCATATTGCCCCCAACAACAATCCGGGTCCTCATTTTACCCACCTCAGAAGGATGGAAGGCTGAGTCAACCCTGAGCCGGTGAGATTTGAACAGCTGAACTGCAGAACTGCAGTCAGCTGAAGTAGCCTGCAGTGCTGCATTTAACCACTGCGCCACCTCGGCTCTATGACTAAACGCCGAAGGTGCACGGAATGCTGTTACCTTCCCATCAAAGGTGGTCCTATTTTTCTACTTGTATTTTTACGTGCTTTCAAACTTTTAGGTTGGCAGAAGCTGGGACAAGTAACGGGAGCTCACTCTGTTACATGGCGCTAGGGATTCAAACCACTGAACTGCCAACCTTTCTGATTGACAAGCTCAGCATCTTAGCCACTGAGCCACCGCGTCCCTCACCCTTATCCTATAAGCACTCTGATTTGCTGAACATTGGTTTTGGCTACAATTGCTTTGTATGGAACAGTCTGTTATGGTTATAATCCCAGTTAAAGGGTAGGCCTTGCTCCCTTTTTAATGCAAGGCAAGTGGCTATGGGTTCTGGATCTGACCTAGTCCAATTATAAGGTTATATGAGGTTGAAATATTGAAGTGAGACATTTTCTTCCAAATCTGTCTGCCCTCTGGCAAACTGTGGTGTCTTATCATTTTGCATTTTCAAGCTAAAACTCTCTGTGCGTTCCTTCTTACCTTCCCCCGCACAAAACTGGGGCCAGCCAGTTTTGTTGACCAGGCAGGTTATGGTGTCACTCGCTAGTCAAAACAGCATGTGCCTTTATTGCCTTGCCAGTTTTTGGAGTGCTTATTGAGTGAGGTTATTTCCATGGCTTAAGAAAACAGCTCCTGCCTGGCCAGACAAATACACAGTGAGGTCACTCGTCATTCAGAGACCTTTCTGTGCAGAACACCAACAGCCTTGGGACAGCCTGGCTCCTGCAGAACTATTTGTATCTAATCTTTTTCTTCCTTTTTCCCTTCCTTCCACTTCTCTGTTTCTTTCCTCCCCGTTCGCTGTAAAACACAGCCCATTTCAGCCTCACATCTAACAATCTTAACTTTTTTGAGGGGGGGGGTGTTGGAAGCACAGGCCTCCATGGTTTATTTTTGTTAACCTCCTAAAGCCTGAAATAAGCTCCAATTTGACATAATTACACACCCTCATTTCAAGGGGTGAAGCTATTTGTAGGGACTTAAGGACTGCTTCCTCTCCTCTTGGCTTCTGCTCCAGCAGAAGCAAAGGGAGAAGGGATAGAGGGTCCATGAAAATGAAGCTAGGATTAAAAGAAGGGGCCTCTTGAATTTTAGTCCCCTGAACAAAATAATATCTGTCCTTAACTTACAACCATTTAGTGACCGTTCGAAGTTACAACAGCACTGAAAAAAAGTGATTTATGACCATTTCTCTCACATGATGAAAATTCAGGCGCACCTTCTTCTCACCTCTTTTCATTCATTTTTTAAACATTATTCTCTTTTAAGGCATTGAAGCCAAGTTTGGCATTTTTGCTACACACACACACACACACACACACACACACACACACACACACACCCTTTTTTCCTGCCTTTTTCAGATAACCGCTAAAGGTGGAAAGGAAGAAAAGAGATCTGACAAGGAACACCTGCTGATTTTTAAAGGGAAAGGGATATATGTTTCTGAATTTGCAACCCTTCAAATTTCAGGAATGTACGGCAGTTTTCCCTAACATCAGTTTCCAGAATACTGACCTGTTTGAAGATGGCTGAGAATTCTGGACATTAAAAATTATCTGGAGCCATTCAGGCTGAAGCCAGATGGCTGAATCTATCGTCCTGTTACTTATACCTGCTCATAGTTTCAAAAATTTGAAATATATCTCCAGGATGATATGTTCTATCCCGGTCAACCAATGATGTACTTATTGCTAGTGTAATCACGAATAATGTCAGCATGGTGTCATCTTTCAATCCAACATCTCTTAACATATTTTGGCACATCTTTTTGAATAAATAAAGAAAGAGTATCGAGTCTTTTCTGACATTTTTGCCAATCTGGAGCCAGTCTATTTCCTTACATTCCATTTGGACTGAGGCATCCTATATTTAGGTTTCTCATGCTGATAAAGAGATATTCCAAAATTCCACTTTTCCTAAAGACATTCCACAGCAGGCAAAGGACTCTCTAAAACCAATTGGAATAACTGACTGGCACTAATCTTTTTGGAAGGTCCTAAGCAATAAGCATTATTTTAAAGGTAAAGGTTCTCCTTGCACATATGTGCTAGTCGTTCCCGACTAGCTGAAGAGCCAGTGCTGTCCAAAGACGTCTCCGTGATCATGTGGCTAGCATGACTCAACACTGAAGGCATACGGAACACTGTTACCTTCCCCTCCAAAGGTAGTTCCTATTTTTCCTACTTCATTTTTTACATGCTTCCGAACTGCTAGGTTGGCAGAAGCTGGGACAAGAAACAGGAACTCACTCTATTATGCGGTACTAGGGATTCGAACCGCTGAACTGCCGACCTTCTGATCGACAAGCTCAGTGTCTTAGCCACCGAGCCACTGTGTCCCTCAGCATTATTTTGCTACAATGTAAAATTAAGGATATTATTCAATATTTTGTGACACTCTTCCAGTCTGTGGGTCATTGTGTCATTTTCTATATTTTCTATATTTACTGGCACAATTTAGAACCTTTACCAATGTTTCTTCAGTAATTTGCCTTATTTTTGTAGACATGCCATTAATTTCTGTTGTCTTCTAACTTGGTTATGACCGAGAGTTGATCTGACTATTTTATTTTATTGGATTCCCATGTCATTTATCTCAGTAATGCAGTAACTCTGGGCAACTTACGATGTAATAAAAATGAAAAAATGAAAAAAAAAGTTGAATAAAAAGTTAAAAATTAAAAACCAGGACGATAGGCAGCCTGGAAAGAGATTCTTCTCTGTACTTTCAACCACCCCCAATATAGCAGGCTTTTGTTGAGGCCATAGCAGGGGTGAAATCCAGCACGTTCTGATTGGTTCTGAAGAACAAGTAGCGGAAATTTTGAGTAGTTTGGAGAACTGGCAAATGCCACCTCTTGCTGACCCCAGAGTGGGATGGAAATGGAGATTTTGCACTATCCTTTCCCTGCCATGACCCACCAAGCCACACCACACCCACCAAGCCATGCCCACAGAACCAGTAGTAAAAACATTTGAATTTCACCACTGGGGCATAGGCTGGGTAGCAAGTCAATTTTTAGACTCTTCCAGAAGATCAGGAATGTGGGGAGGGATCTCACCTCTAATGAAGACTATTCATATCCAGAGTGTGTCCACTGTCTCGGCTAGGGCCATGGATGAGTTGGGATAGATCCATGATCATCATGGTGCCCATGAACTCCCAAGATGCTTCTGTGGCCAATCTTAGGAATGGCAGATTGAAGTTCCCCAAGACCATAAGCCTTGGGATCTCTACAGCCAACCCTGAGACGGCCCCCAAAGTTCAGGTAGGAGATTGCTATACAGCATGGAGATGATATAACAGCAAAACTCACAACTGATTCTGCAAAGCCCAACTAAAGGAACAGTTTCTCACATCCAGAAACTTGGGGAATGTGGCCTCTGAAGGCCAAAATAAATTCCTGAATGACAACTGCTATACCATCTCTCACCTGCCTGAGGCTTTGTTTGATACCATATCTTAAATCCAACTGGACACATCTTTGAGATGTCTGATGTCAGCCAGGTCTTGGTGATGCATGCCAGGTCAGCTCATTTCCCTTAACGAGGTCACAAATAAGAAGGGGCATGCTATTGACCAACCTGGTGTTCAGCAGCAGCAGCCAAAAACCAGGGCCTCTGAGCGTCTGTTATTAAGGGTCTGGGCATAAACTAGGAGGGTCAGAATACATCAGCATTAAGTATCTAGGGGCACCTAGATTCCTACCCCTACCTGTAACCATTGGAATTGGTTGCCCTCCCCTGTTGCCCATGAGTTGGACTTCTATCCCCAGCCCTAATCTCCCTTCACTTGCACTGATGTCCCTGTTGTTCTACCAGTCATACCAATTCACATCAGCCATTCAGTGGGTCACAAGAGAAGGAATACTCCCACGGCACTTTAGCTGCAAATCTCAGCACCACCTGCAGTCATAATTCTCCCCAACCCCTGAAATATAACACCCCCAACAAGCTGGTCTCTTCCCCTGGTCAGTGAAAGAGAAGATCCATCTCACACCAGGTAGAAGGAAACAGACATAAAATAATCAGCCTCTGGTCTCACCCTAGGACCTAAACCCATTGTCACATTGAGGTCCTAGAAATTTTCACTGTTTTCTTCTTTTTCCTTGACCTTTAGCAATCTCTTCTGATGCTCATATTTCACAACTATATTTTGTGTAATTTCATTCTACAATTCCTCTTATTCCTTATCCATGAGATTCAGCACTTTAAGGTGATTCATTATATTCTCCTTGGAAAGGGTGGCTAGATGTTCATGATCAAATTGTGGACTGACTTAATTACTCCAGTGTTGGTGACTTGTACATGTCTGGATCATGGTCTCTTCCATAATCAGCCCTGCTCATGTCTTTGCTGCTATATTCCCTACTCCATTGAACAATAAAATACAGACAGTCCTCAACTTCCAAACATAATTGAGTCTGCAATCAATTGTTGTGATTGTTGTGAAGAGGGTCAGCATGTGACTGTATCAAATTTTATTATCTGTTTTGTAGCAGTCACTAAACAAATGCCACACTCATTAAGTGAACACTGTAAATTTGCAGGATGCTGCAAGTAACCATAAATGCAGGCCAATTGGTCACTCCTTGAGTGAACATTGTAAATTTGCCAAAATGCAATCATGTGACCATATGGGTGTGTGGATATCAGACCTACAAATCCAGATCATAAATTCCTTTTTGGGTCTGTCACAACTTGGTCACTAAGCAGCCAATTGTAAGTCTCGGACTACTTATAATTCAACTAATTTCTATGTAGCCCATCTTGTGATGTTGTTCTTGAACATAGACATGATATTGGTTGTTTGAAGAATGTACTAGCAATGAAGATGACATTGGATTGGCAGAAAGCCATACAATCCATCTATATTCCCCTTCTTATTATTTCCAATTTTGATATTCCAGTCTCTTGCTTGCATGTTCTGTTGTAGCAGTGGTTAGAATCCTGCATTATAGGCTGACTCTGCCCACTTTCTGGAGTTCAATCCTGAGGGGACTCAGTTGACTTCCAAGGTTGATAAAATGAGGACCCAGATTTTTGGGGACAATATGTTGATCTGTAAACCACTTGAGAGGGGCTGTAAAGCACTGTGAAGCAGTATATAAGTCTAAGTGCTGTTGCTATTTCAGATTAAACTTGTTCATAAAATTTGCTTACCTCTTCTGTTGCATATACTATTGGAGATAAAATTGGAAAACCATCATATTAAAGGTGTCCAAAAATTCTAATTGATATCCTTTGGTCATTGACTGAATGCTATCAACTACTGTCTTGACTACATCCCTCCAGCCTGTGAAAACAACTCTATACTATCTTTGTTTTTCATTTCCTGAGGTAGTAAATAGTGTGACTGTTCAATTCTAGTCAATGCATTGATAGTTAATGTTAATGTGTAGACAATTCATTTTATTCACTTTGTTGAGCTTCCCCCAGTTCATGCTTCTTAAGATCCACATTTCCCCTGAAATTCTGTCTTTGTAGCTTTGGATTTTCTTTCCCTGCATTAAGCAACTAGACATGCTGAAGGCTCTAATTACGTCATAAGCATTGTAAGGACTATACAACACATTCCAACAAAATGGATATTCACACAACTTTATCAATAAATCCCTGACCACTTAACCCAATATAGCACAATCAATACAAACCCTAAAAGAATCACAATGCCATATATCAAGAATATCTCAGAAACAACCAACAGATTACTTTAATCATATGGAATCAGTATAACATGTTGTTGTTGTTAGTTGAGAAGTTGTGTCTGACCCATTGCAACCCCAAGGACAATCTTCCTCCAGGCATTCCTGTCCTCTACCATCCACTGGAGTCCATTTAAGCTCATGCCGACTGCTTCAGTGACTCCATCCAGCCACCTCATTCTTTGTCATCCCATTCTTCTTTTGCCCTCAATCTTTCCCAGTATTAGGCTCTTCTCCAGTGAGTCCTTCCTTCTCATTAGGTGGCCAAAGTATTTGACTTTCATCTTCAGGATCTGGCCTTCTAAAGAGCAGTCAGGGTTGATCTCCTCTAGGACTGATCAGTTTGATTGCCTTGCAGTCCAAGGGACTGTAAGGCAATCAGTGTAGCACGCAAGCCAACCAAAGCCCTCCAAAACATGTTAAACAAACCAAAAGACCCAGCAACCCCAGAAGAAAAAACAGGAGTCATCTACAACCATGTAAGTACTGCAACAACCACTATGTAGAATAAACAGGCAGAAGACTAGCAGAATGCAACCATGAACACCAACTGGCAGGCAGAAGACATGATGAAAATTCTTTACTTTCACAACATAGAGACAGATTTAACCATTGTTTCAATTGGGAAAATATGACAATCCTAGACCAGGCCAAGTCCAAAAATAATAGGAAATTTCTAGAAGCCTGGCATTATGACAAATCAGCCATCAATAGACATGTAGACATTAACAACATCTATAGACTATGCAAAAGCAACAATCAACCAGCCCAAAAGAGAACAAAAAGACTCCAGCACCTCTCCACCAGGAATCAGCACCCACATCACCATAGATTAACTCCAAGGCTAACTTCAGACCAATAATCAAGTAAACTAAAGGAGACTAAAACATATGAAGAACAGTTGCAGGAACTGGGTATGTCTAGTTTAATGAAAAGAAGGACTAGGGGAGACATGATAGCAGTGTTCCAATATTTCAGGGGTTGCCACAAAGAAGAGGGAGTCAAAGTATTCTCCAAGGCACCTGGGGGTAGAACAAGAAGCAATGGGTAGAAACTAATCAAGGGAAGAAGCAACTTAGAGCCGAGGAGAAATTTCCTGACAGTATGTTCCACACCACCTCCATGTTGAAAGTTGTACATACCCAGCTTTAGATTCAGGAATGGTGTCCAGAATTATCTGGATGTCTCACCACAAAGAGATGGTACTGAGCATAAATCAGTAGTATTTCATTCTGCTTTCATCAACGGTTGATGCTAATTTAAAGCTGGTAATCTTTCCAGATATCTTTTCTATTTGAGCTACTTTGAAACTTCCAACCCTTTAACTATGTCTGATATTCTCATTCTCTCCCCCCGCCCTCTCTCACACACACCTTTATATGCCTCAGCAAAGTTAGCTGTCTATACAGATCAGCACAATAAGCACTAGCTTATATGCTGACTCTGTAAACCGCTTAGAGAGGGCTGAAAGCCCTATGAAGTGGTATATAAGTCTAACTGCTATTGCTATTGCTTTATGAGCCAGCAGTGTGCAGCAGCTGCCAAAAAAGCCAATACAGTTCTAGGCTGCATAAACAGAGGGATAGAATCAAGATCACGTGAAGTGTTAATACCACTTTACAATGCCTTGGTAAGGCCACACTTGGAATGCTGCATTCGGTTTTGGTTGCCACAATATGGAAAAGATGTGGAGACTCTAGAAAAGAGTGCAGAGGAGAGAAACAAGATGATTAGGGGACTGGAGACTAAAACATATGAAGAACGGTTGCAGGAACTGGGTATGTCTAGTTTAATGAAAAGAAGAACTAGGGGAGATGTAATAGCAGTGTTCCAATATCTCACGGATTGCCATAAAGAAGGGAAAGTCAAACTATTCTCCAAGGCACCTGAGGGCAGAACAAGAAGCAATGACTGGAAACTAATCAAGGAGAGAAGCAACTTAGAACTGAGGAGAAATTTCCTGACAGTTAGAACAATTAATGTGGAACAGCTTGCCTCCAGAAGTTGTGAATGCCACAACACTGGAAGTCTTTAAGAAGATGGTGGATAGCTGTTTGTCTGAAATGGTATAGGGTTTCCTGCCTAGGCAGGGGGTTGGACTAGACGACCTCCAAGGTCCCTTCCAACTCTGCTAATGTATTGTAAACAATACCCCAATCAAGAAACTGCCAAAGAGCCATCAGTAAACAGCCCAACCAAAGAATATCTAAAACCACCCCTGCCCCCACAGACAGGCAAGTCACCAGAATATAAACTGACAACAAACAGCACTGATGATGTTACCTAGATAAGATAATGAAACATGTGCAAGAAAAAAAGCAAGCTCCGAGAGCACCAAGCACCCCTCACTGCAAGAATTCCAAAATATCCTCAATCTCCTTCTGTACATCTGAATTCCTTCCAGCCTGATGGGTCCATCATTTTGCACTTGAACAATAAAGTTGTTTATCACTTTATCTTGTCAATTCATGTGATATAGAACAGGTATGGTTGACAGAGATTGAAATTAAAGTGTCAACTCAGGAAGGGGATGGGAAGTAAAACCTAGATCCACTGTTTTTTCCCAAGGATGTCACATACTGGCATAAGTCACAAGGGTCTCAATCATCATCTTGCAGCAATACAAACTACCTGGAATTAGAAAATTATAATCCCTCATATTTTGTTGACCTCTATCAGTGAGAGGTTAGAGGTGGTTGGGTTGGTAGCCCAACAGCATTTAGAGGGCCCAAGATATCTCAGGATCTTTTATTCTGTCCAGAAAACTCAAGAAATACCCTGTTTCCCCAAAAATAAGACCTCCCCAGATAATAAGCCCAATCGGGCTTTTGAGAGCATGCATTAAAATAAGCCCTCCCTGAAAATAAGCCCTGCACAAAAATATTGCAACACAGCAGCAGCCATGAGGTGACCATGCTCACCACCTTCTGCACATCAAAAATAATAAGACCTCCTAAAAATAAGGCCAAGCGCTTATTTCGGGGGGTCAAAGAAAATAAGACCCTGCCTTATTTTTGGGAAAACACAGTATGCTCTCTGTAAGTGAACTGAATAATTCTGTAACATTTCACCTCCTGTCTGTGCAATTTCTTATATTTTTTAGCTATTGTTTTTATTTACCCAATGGTTGTGTTTGCACAACAAACTAGATCATAAATTAGACCAAACCCAGCCCGGCATGTTGTGGAAACTCAGAAGTTTGGCTTCGTTCAGTAATTGAGTACTGAACTGAGAAACATTATGAAAACCAACCAATCATTTCTTAGCAGGAAGTCTGAGATCACAAACCAAATCTCTTATCTTCTAACAACTGCCCCCATGGTAGCTAGTCAGTACTGCCTGAGGTCATCCTGGTTGCAGTTGATGGGAACTGTAATCAAATACATCCAGAAAATGCCAGACTGGGGAAGGCTAGCCTATGTGTAGCTTTCTCTCTTTTTCTCTATTCCTTTTATGTCTGTTTCTAGGTTTGACTAGAAGATGACCATATTATATATTAATCTGTATTAATAAATTAATATATTATTAACCTTGCAAGGCTACATTAACTTTGCAAGGTTATATTAATCCTATCAAGCCCAATGAAGAATTTGCTACTTTCCTCTAACCTCAGGTTGTTTAAAATCTCTTCAGAAAGGTTGGACTATAAATTCCACAAAATCCAGCCATCATGTTGACAAGTCAGGTGAGTGGCCAGATTAGTGAGGAATTCATGGGAGTCCAAAACATCTCGGGAGGCATCAGGTTGAGGAATGCTGAAGTTAAAGCCCTTCTTACAATGGGCTGGACCTCCCTCCTTTTGAGGGAGGTGCAACCACAGTCTCTGTGCCACAACTGATTGCACATGTGTGTAAATGAACAGTATTGTGTGGATTTTGACAGAGGAGCAAAGCAAATGGAGCATTCCATTCCGATGTCTTCAAGGCAGCTTGGCTTGGCTGGACTTGGGCTGGTCACTTTGCTTCACTCTAAATGTTTTATGGAACTGACAATGTAAGACAGCAAAGGAGGTGTGTCACTTTGCAGAGCTGCATCCAAGGGCTATGCTGCTGAAGCCTCTGTCAAAGCAAAATGCCCCTTGAGGCTTCACATAGGGTTGTTGAGTAACGTTCACATTAGAAGCTTCTAATGTTAAACCCAAATCTCTCCCCCCCCCCACCTCAGCTTGGCAATCTTAAAATTACATTGATTTTAGGAGGGCAATTAATCTGATGAGAACCTGTAACACTCCAGAGGTTGCTGAATTAAAAATCTGGCTCCGAGTCTTACCTAGATTATAGTGTTGGCAGCTGTAGATCCACAAGTTCTTCTCAATGAAGACTGAAAGATGCTTAGTTTGAGAAGACTGAGGAAAATTTTCTTTTTTAAAAAATTGGCAATGTTTCCCCCCTTCCCTCTGCCGCCCCCACCCCATCCCCGCTATTTTTCATGCCGGTTCTCACTCCGTATGATGACACGGAAATGTTTCCCCAAAAGAAGTGTGTGAAATTCTCCTGGGTGGAATTTAATGAGGTGGCCAACAGACCATCCTGTTTTTCTTTGGCTTCTCTTCTGCGTAGCTGTTGCATCCTCCCTGGCTTCCCACACTGCTCTTGAGAAATCAGTGGAGATTTTTGTTTCTTCCCCTTAAAATAAAACCTGGAGAAATTACCCACCCCATCTTTTTTATCCATAAATTTATCCACAAATAGATAATTTCAGGAGCTCATTAATATCAACTGTGTTTGTCTTTCTTACAGCTGTTAAGACAAGGGAGTTGTGTATTTCCCAGCAATTTCTGGTACTATAGTCAATGTGAAAGATGCTAGAAATGCAGCCATTGCTAAAGGACCTCAGTCCTGCTGTAACACGACAGGATTAATTTGATTGAAGCTGTTTGGGAAGAACAGTGGAATTGGATTAGGCAGGCAGAGTCAAAGTGCCTGTCAACCTCCTTGGAGTTCAGGGTTTGGATTGAGCAGGTGCTTTCTGAGACGCCCATAGCCCCAAAACCAAACAAATACCAGAGATCTTTTTTGATGAACAAAATTTTATTGATTATTTTTAGAAATATATCTGCATAACTCTGAAACCTCAGATTAAATATCAAGGAACAGGTTTGCCCAGTTGGCTACAAGAGAGTCAAAGAACATAAATAGTTTTTACGAGGAAATAAATAAAGATGTTATTTAAATCTTAGGGAAGTCAACTTTTTCACTGCCACGTCTTCCACTGCAAACAACATCTATTCAGGTTGAAGAAAAGGCTGTGCATCTTTTGAGTCTAGCAATTGGGAAGGGGTGGAGTCAGATCTGGAATGTTGTACTGTTATTATAATTTGGAGCTTGGCAACATTTAGCAACATCTGTGCCACCCAAAGACTGGTGGCGGTTTTCCCAATAACATAAGCTCGAAAGCTTATAGGCTGCCCTAAGTAAAGGAATGGGAAGAGCAGGTTGTTTAAACCAGACTTAGGCCCCCTGTGGCTTCCACATATTGCAGAATTACAACTCCCAGCATCCAGAGAAGACATGGCTTATGGTAAGAAATGTTTGAAGTTGTAATTCATAACATTTGAAATGCCAAAAATAATATACACCTGTTCTAAGTTCTTCATCTTTCCCAAATTTGGTGCCCATTGTATGTGTTGGACTAGAGTTCTCATCACCAGCGTCCAGCACTGCTGATGAAATTATATTCCAACATATGTAGAAGGTGCTATGAAAAGGAAGGTATTTTACTGCATGATTTAACCCTAAAATAGTGCCTTTAGAAAAGAATGGACAGTACAGATAGTACAGTGACTATTACTGGAAGTTAGCTATAAATGCATGGAGTGTTTTGAGCAATTTACATTCCCCACAGTTGCATAGAGGCAATGATTGCTATACAGAATAGAGATTTTTAAAATTTTAACAACAACTTAATTTTGGAGTTCCCTGTCTTCCCCAAGTTTCCATGGAAGAATGAAGTAACCATTGTGTGCATGCTGCAGGCCCACTTGTGAGGTCTACCATAGCTGAGCTTTGTCTCATATTAAATCTCAAAAGATTGTTGCCTTTATGTTCCACACCACCCCCATGTTGAAATTTGTACATACCCAGCTTTAGATTCAGGAATGATGTCCAGAATTATCTGGATGTCTCACCACAAAGAGCATAAATCAGTAGTATTTTTAGGAAGAATTCTCATGGCTTCCTTCATTCTGCTTTCATCAATGGTTGATGCTGATTTAAAGCTGGTAATCTTTCCAGATATTTTTTCTATTTGAGCCACTTTGAAACTTCCAAGCCTTTAACTATGTCTGATATTCTCATTCTCTCCCCCTGTCCTCACACACACACACCCTTATATGCCTCAGCAAAGTTAGCTGTCCATACAGATCAGCACAACAAGCACTATGTGTACATTGTGATGGGACTTCTCCATGTTTCATTTTTAAATGACAAATGTTATAGTTCAGGCAATGCTGCAGCAGAATAGGAAACCATCCAGCATAGATAGTTGCAGAAAGAAGTAAAGGGCCAGGGTGGCAAAGTATTAAAACTGCCCACTCCACCCTGTAGATTGTGGATACCATGATACCAGCAACTTCAGAAAAGGAATTCTGGGAGATGTAGTCCCAACATGACTAGAAGGCACCTGATTGGGTAAATCTGTTTTAAGGACACTGATCTGGTAAGGTTGGATTATTCTACACAAAGACCTGGCCATTTTGCTAGAGAGATGCTAATCCTTTGTCCATTAAGGAAGGACAAAGAAGTCTTGAAAAAAAGTAGTAGTGCACAGAGCTTGCCTCCCCCTTCAATGTTATAGACAATGCAACCCTCTCTAATCTCTGAGCCACTCCTCTCTCTGACTGAGAACTGCTACCATCTGCTCAATTTGAATTCTCCCCTCCCCCTTGAAGCTCTCACCCAAATCTGATAGCTTTCAGCCACACCAATTTTGAACCTCTGGTTGGGAGAGCAGCCATGATGGCCATGGCCCTCCCTTCGCTCAGTCCAATTTTGATCCCAGTGCCATCAAAAAGAGAGGGTGGGTGAGGCAAAAATCTCTACTCTTCTGGGCTGAGGTCTCACCAACAGCCTCCATCTAGAAGGAATTCTCCAGCTCCACCTGGTTGGTCTTGCTGCCCCTGGCCCTGGGGACCCGAGGTTTTTTGTTTTTCTGAGGACGGGTGGTCTCCTTGCTGAAGTCCTTGAGCTGAGAACGGTTGTGGTAGCGCGTGTATCTCTTGCATTTGCAGGAAGTGATGATTCTGGTCTTGATAAACTGAATATCCTCACCAGGGCAGGTTAACTGGACACGTTGGAATTGACCTTGTGCCGGGATGCAGCGGTAATCCATGGCATGCTGCCTCCACCATTTCCCCTTACCAATTGAATTGGGGAGGAGATGAGTTGGCACGCATTGGCCAGAACATACGAGCTCCTTAATTGGCTTGGTGCTGCGGCAAGGGCCGCTGGTGATGTAGCGGGTGACAAAGACTTCGCGGCAGCCAAACTCCAGGGGTTCTATGGAGGAAGGAAAATAAATTATTACACTGAAGCCTATTGGAGGCCTCTTACATCAAAGAAGGAGACAATCCAACTGGCCTGATTGTTTATTCAGCACAGTAAATAATTCTAGCATTTAAAAAAAAATATAGCTACTGGGAGGGAGTTTAGTGCCTCAGGTGCTAGTGAATGGTTAGAATTTACCTGCAATTTGATGTGGATCAGATTAGAAATTGATTTATGCTCTCGCAGTCTGGATCGTTGCAGCACCTTGGAGAGCTCTTAAGGAATATAAACATTGTTCCAACAATATGCAAAATAGGAATCCAAAATGTTTGACAGATTGTTGAAGAAGATTTAGGGCCTGGACTCTAACATGGTGCCAGACTTGATAGTGTGCCAACCCATGTGCCAACCAATATGTTCCTTGACACCTGTTAGGCTCTTTATCAAATTCCTTTTTTTAAAAAAATGGGAAAGACTGCAAAGCAAATCACTGATCTCAGGCATAAACTACATTATCAACCATGCTGTTAGTTGCACCTGTACTCTAAAGGCATTCTTAGAATGCAAACTCTACTGGCTGGTTGGCTGCAGCCCAATCTTTTGATTGCCTTCTGCTAAATGAGTGTTTTGTTGTTGTTGTTGGTTGGGCATATCAACCATGGCAACCCTATTCTGAAAGTGCCCATAATATGCTTTGATAGTTCCACAGCGCCATCTGGCCCTCAAATATTAGAGGAGAGTGAGTCTTTTTCCTGCAAAGGTAAGAAGTCAGCCAAGGCTAGAGTTGTCCTGCTATATGTCTAAAATGTTCTACTAGTCAGCAGACTGAAATTCAAAACAATCCCAGCCCCACAATGGTAGTTTCTTGACATTCAAGAGTTTCCAGGATGCACAAACACTTTGGTAACAGTGAAGTGATGGAGCAGATTCTAAGCATGCAAGTCATGTCTCAACGCTGACTTGCAGATCTATCTATGACAGGCCCTTAACATTTTAATACTATATTTTCAGAAGTTTTACTGCAATATTAAAAAAAAACCTCTCCTCATATACCAGAACCAGGGGTGAAATGCTACCAGTTTGGGCCGGTTCGCCCAAACCGGTAGTGAAAAGTGCTACTGGTTCCCAGAACTGGTAGTAAAAAATATTTTTAAAAAGTTTTTTTAAAAAAGTTCCGATTGCACATTGCACAGCCAAAAACACAGGGTGGGGGTCCATTTTTGCTCCCAGCATTTTTGCTCCCAGCAGGTGGGGGTCAAAAATGGGGGGGGGGATATCTGTTTTTGCTCCCAGCAGGCTTCCTTGAGGCCTGCTAGGCCAAAAAGCGAGGTAGGAGGGTGAAAAATGAGGGTGGGGGCCGTTTTGCTCCCAGCAGGCTTCTCTGAGGTCTGGTAGGCCAAAAATGTTGGGGGGGCTGCTGAGAAAGAAAGAAGGAAAGAGAGACAGAAACAGAGAGAGAGAGAGAAAGAAAAAGAAAGGGAGGGAGGGATGGAAAAAGGAGAGGAAGGAAGGACTACAAACCTGGCACTAGACACAGCTTCACAGGATACCTTGAAAGAGCACAGTAATCCAGGGCTAGAAGGGATCTGGAGGTCATCTAGTCCAACCCTGCTCCAGCAGGAAACTCACTATTAAACTGAGTTTCTGTCTTTTGATCCCTAGTTACATGACCCACACCTAGCCATGCCCACAGAACCGGTAGTAAAAAGTTTTAGATTTCACCTCTGAGCAAAAACACTTTGTTTCCATCCTCATTTATTCACTGATAAAAGGAAACCCCTCAGATGGTGAAAGAGAGAGAGACAGAAAGATTGTCTCCTGTACCCCAAACATTCCAGATGTTTTCTCAAACTCATTTTGGGAAGGCTAGCTTTGGCTTTCCTCCTGTTACAAAAGCTGGACACAGAAGACTAATCAGAGGCAGGTTGAAAAAGGAAAAGCAGAGATGCCAAATACCTCTGGCTGTTTAGATTGACTGGACATGCTGGCACACAAGTTCAAAGAAGCCAACTTGCAATGCTTTAAAAGAGCAGCCCAGTCTAACATACATTCTAGAGCGGTGATTCTCAAATTTGGCAGCTTGAAGATCTGTGGACTTCAACTCCCAGAATTCCTTAGCTAGCTATTCTGGCTGGGGAATTGAGGGGGTTGAAGTTCACACATCTTCAAGCTACCAAAGTTGAGAAACACTCTTTTAGAAGCCCCTAAACTAGCTTGGGGCTCTGCATAAAGTCAAGAACTGAAAGTTTAAATTACCCAGGGGATCAATGTGGTGGCCTTTCTCACCCATTTATGATTAAATCTAAGTACATATTCTGTATTTCACTGAATTATTGCTGTGTTGTTTTTTCCTCTCTGACTTTATTGTTTCTGCAGATTTTATTTAGATGCATGTGCTTTAAGGCAGAGGGTTGACGCAGCCCACTCTATCAGTATTATGCAAGCCACAGGAGTAGAAATTTTCCTTAACATATCTGTTTAAATTAATCTTAGTATTTTTGTAAGATTTTTTAAAGAACCAAAAAGAAATGATGGTTATTGTTTGTTTTCTTTGTTTTGCTTGAGCAGATTTGGAAATGTGGGGAGTATGAGAAGGTGCTTGGGTTTTATTATGATTAATTCTTCCCTTTGATATATTTTCATCATAGTTGCATCTTCAGAGCTGCAGTTGATAGCATTTAAGGAGAGAAAACACTCTTGGATTATTGAACCTGATTTTAGAATGTCCACACTAAATGTATTTTATTTCAACGATGTTTAGAAACTTTAATTACTTCTGGAAGAGAGAAAGTGATTAAAGATGGCAACCCAAGATGTTTTTCTTTTTTATTTATTTCTTTTTCCTCCCTTGTGGTTTTCTCTTTTTGTGATCCATTTTCCTTTTTTATGATCTATTTTTCTATTTTCTATTATAATTAACACAGTTTGAACACAAGATTTTGCAAAACTTTGATAAGACCCTATATAATATAGCAACAATATGGTACGAATGGCTGTAAATAATTCAAACAGATTTTTCTAATAACAGAATATTCTAAACTTATAGGGTTCCTTAAAGTTGAGGACAAGTGTCCAAACATGTATATATTGCATGTTGTCACACATGTTTGAACACTTGTCCTCAAGTGAGATCAGGATCCAAATATGTAAGGGCAGAATTTACATTAGGGTGCACATTATTCATTATTTCGCCATATTAATATAATCAGGTTTACAAATACCATCTATGGCCAATCTTAGCTTTAAATCTAGATACCTGTGATGGATGGGTAGGTGGATGGATGGATGGAAGGAAGGAAGGAAGGAAGGAAGGAAGGAAGGAAGGAAGGAAGGAAAAAGGGAAGAAAAAGAAGGGAAGGAAGGAAAGAAAGAAAGAAAGAAAGAAAGAAAGAAAGAAAGAAAGAAGGAAAGAAAGAAAGAGAAAGAAAGAAGTAAGGAGGGAAAGAGAAAGAGAAAGAAAGAAAGAGAAAAAAAGAAAGAAGAAAGAAAGAGAGAAGAAGGAAGGAGGGAAAGAAGGAAGGAAAGAGAAAGGAAGAAAGAAAGAAAGAAAGAAAGAAAGAGAAAGAAGGAAGGAAAAAAGAAAGAGAAAGAAAGAAGGAAAGAGAAAGAAAGAAAAAAGAAAGAAAGAGAAGAAGGAAGGAAGGAAGGAAGGAAAGAAGGAAGAAAAGAGAAAGAAAGAAGGAATGATGGAAAGAGGAAAAAAGAAGGAAGGAAAGAAAGGAAGAAGGAAGGAAAGAGAAAGAAGGAAGGAAAGAAAGAAAAAGAAAGAAGGAAGGAAGGAAAGAGAAAGGAGAGAAAGAAAGAAAGAGAGAGAAGGAAAGAGAGAAAAAGAAAAAGAAGGAAGGGAGGAAGGAAAGAGAAAGGTGGGAAAGAGAAAGAAAAAGAAAGAAGGAAGGAAGGAAAGAGAAAAGAGGGAAAGAAAAAGAGAAAGAAAGAAAGAAAGAGAGAAAAAGAAAAAGGGAGGGAGGGAGGAAGGAAAGAGAAAGGTGGGAAAGAGAAAGAAAAAGAAAAAGAAAGAAGGAAAGAAGGAAAGAGAAAGAGAAAGAAAGAAAGAAAAAGAAGGAAGGAAGGAAAGAAAGAAAGGAAAAGAAAGAAGGAAGGAAAGAGAAAGAAATATGTAAGGGCAGAATTTACATTAGGGTGCACATTATTCATTATTTCGTCATATTAATATAATCAGGGTTACAAATACCATCTATGGCCAATCTTAGCTTTAAATCCAGACACCTGTAATGGATGGGTGGGTGGATGGATGGATGGAAGGAAAGAAGGAAGGAAAAAGAAGGAAGGAAAGGAAGGAAGGAAAGAAGGAAAGAAAGAAAGGAGGAAAGGGAAAGAAAGGAGGAAAGAAAGAAAGAAAGAGGAAAAGGAGGAAAGAGAAAGAAAGAAAGAAAGAAAGAAAGAAAGGAGGAAAGAGAAAGAAGGAAGGAAAGAAGGAAAGAGAAGGAAGGAAGGAAAGAAAGAGAAAGAAAGGAGGGAGGGAAAGAGAAAGAGAAAGAAAGAAAGAAGAAAGGAAAGAAAGAAAGAAAGGAAAGGAAAGAAGGAAGGAAGGAAAGAAAGAAAGAAAGAAAGGAGGAAATGGAAAGAAAGGATGAAGAAAGGAAAGAAAGAAAGGAGGAAGGAAAGAAAGAAGGAAAGAAAATGAAGGAAAGAAAGAAAGAGAAAGAAAGAAAGAAAGAAGGAGGTAAGGAGAGAGAAAGAGAAAGAAAGGACAGAAGGAAGGAAGGAAAGAAAGAAAGGAAAGGAAAGAAGGAAAGAGAAAGAAATATGTAAGGGCAGAATTTACATTAGTGTGCACATTATTCATTATTTCATCATATTAATATAATCAGGGTTACAAGTACCATTTATGGCCAATCTTAGCCTTAAATCCAGATACCTGTAATGGATGGGTGGATGGATGGAAGGAAGGAATGATGGACAGAAGGAAAGAAAGGAGGAAAGGAAAAAAGGAGGAAGGGAGGAAAGAAAGAAAGGAGGAAGGGAAGAAGGAAAGAAAGGAGGAAAGGGAAAGAAAGGATGGAGAAAGGAAAGAAAGAAAGGGGGAAGGAAGGAAAGAAGGAAGGAAAGAGAAAGGAAGAAAGAAAGAAGGAAGGAAAGAGAAAGAAAGGAGGAATGAAAGAAAAAAGGAAAGAGAAAGAAGAAAAAAAAGAAAGAGAAAGAAAGAAGGAGGGAAGGAAAGAGAAAGAAAGGACAGAAGGAAGGAAGGGAAGAAAGAAAGGAAAAGAAAGAAGGAAAGAGAAAGAAATATGTAAGGGCAGAATTTACATTAGGGTGCACATTATTCATTATTTCATCATATTAATATAATCAGGGTTGCAAATACCATCTATGGTCAATCTTAGCTTTAAATCCAGATACCTGTAACAGATGGGTGGACAGATGGAAGAAAGGAAGGAAGGAAGAAGGAAGGAAGGAAAGAAAGAAAGAAAGAAAGGAGGAAAGGGAAAGAAAGAAGGAAGGAAGGAAAGAAAGAAGGAAAGAAAGAGAAAGAAAGAAAGAAAGGAGGAGGGAAAAGGAAAGAGAAGGAAAGAAAAAGAAAGAAAGAAAGAAAGAAAGAAAGAAAGAAAGAAAGAAAGAAAGAGGAAGAAAGAAAGAAGGAAGGAAATAGAAAGAGGGGGAGGAAAGAATGAAGGAGGGAAGGAAAGAGAAAGAAAGAAGGAAAGAGAAAAAAGGAAGGAAGGAGAAAGAAAGAAAGAAAGAAAGAAAGAAAGAAAGAAAGAAAGAAAGAAAGAAAGAAAATTATTTCGCTGCGCAGTATTGGTTAGAGCTACGCTGATCAGTATTGGGCTAGTTGGCTCATCCCGACTTGGAGAAAGCAGCGTCCGAGGAGCGTGCAGTTCTCCCGAAAAAGAATTTATTACCATGCCAAACCAACCAGCTGAAAACACGGAAAGCAGGTTAGAGAGATTTTTTGAACTGTCTTACCCATCCTTCCCGAAGAAACCTGGGAATTCCTCCGTCCTTGCTGGGCTCGGTTGCTCGTGATTTCGGTCTCGTTGTAGGCAAACGCCGCTTGCGCTGGCGGCTCCGCTGCCCCAAAGGTCTTGTCCAGGAAATCTGGGATGAACTCCGCGGCATCGTTTTTAAGCACTTGCCAGCTTCGCCCGGAGGGAAGGTTGATTTGGAGACAGAAGAGCAGGAGGCCGAAAGAAGCCATAGCTCGGAAGATCGGCATGTCCGCGGGAGAGCAGGTGCGTCCGGCAGTCTTCTGGCTTCCTGAGCTGGCGATCCTTATTTCTCCTTTTTAAATTCCTCCGAAGAAAGCGGCTGGCCAATGATGGGGAGAGGGAGGCTCCAGGATAAGTGGGCGGGATCATTTGGGCCAGTGCGTTTGCAGAGACCCTGGAATTCGGGTGACAGAAAGGGGGGCAGAGGGGGGCGCTGAGTGCCTACATCTTTGCTGATCTCTCTTGTTCACTGGTTTTAATTTGCACCTTTTCTAATAGAAAAAGAAGAAAAAGTTGGATAGGGAGGAAAAAAAAGTATAGGTCTTTGGCCTGTTCCTAGGCATCTTTTCCCACAAAGACATGTTTTGAAAAATCATTTCACTCTTTTCCTCTATTTTCAAACACAGTTCTGACTATCTTGGGGCCTCATCTTTGGCCAAAGTGCCAGTTACAAAATTTCCTTTCTTCTAATTTAAAAAAAACAAAACCCTATTTCTATGATTATGCCCTTTAGAAATTGGATTTGAGGGGAAAGGAGAGGGGGGAGACTAGGTAATTTAAAACATTGATTGATTGATTGACTGTGTTCAATTCAAGCTGACACACATAAGATGCCCTCCTGCTTTTCCTACAATATCCATGTGAGGTGAGGTAGTTAGGCTAAGAGAGAGTGATTAGTCCAAAGTGATGCAACCAGCTTCTATACCTAAGGAAAAAATGAAACTCGGGGTCTCTGGTCCTGCTCCTTAGACATATTAAATGGGCTCTTAATGTAAGAGTCCAGTGTGTCTTGCACAGCTACCTTTTGTTCCCTATAGTGATAAACTAAATATTTTCAGAAGCTTCGCCATTAAGAAGGCAACAGTCACTGCATGCAGGTTCTTCTTCCCCTACCTATATCTTGACTCTGACCTTCCAATTCTGATCCCCTTCTCAAGCTTATAGCAATCAGCACATCTTGGAGAAAGAGATTCCAGGGATAATTAGGGACTATGAGGGACACTTTGGTTGTGTCATGAGAACAACATAGCATTCTCTCCTCTTACCAAGCATAACTTCAAAAGTCTTATCTATCTAAGCATATATATTTTTTCTATACCAGTCTTCCATCTGTATCACTATCATGGTGAGTTGGATTTTTAAAATCTAACTGACCACGATGGCTGGGGGTGATGACTCATACATCAAACACATCTAAAACACTTCAGGGACAGACACACTGTTTTAAGGCAATATTCTAGTGTAGGTAAAAATGAACCCAGGCATTTTTAAGAAACTTTTCTACTATTTCATTTGTTCTACATGTGCTCCTTCCCACATTGCTTGCATGTATCCATACTTTTTACTTGTAATGTTTAGAGCTTGGCCTTTAAAAAAAATATATTGTTCTGAATATAGGCAGTATCTATCAAATTATACCTACATTTCATCCAATTTCTGTGCTTACCAAAATAAATAGATGACACATATGCTATTTTTTTAAATTGAACACATCCATATCCTAACATTCTGAAGGAGTGCTGTTGTTGGGATGATGAGAAGAAGGTATACAATCAGATTTACTTCCCTTGGAGTAACCTATGGATGCCACAGGAAAAAAAATGGATGCCTGGCTTATCTGGACTTGCCTGCTTATCTTGTTTAACCAAAGAGATGTTTAACTAAAACTAAACTAAGGAGATGTTTAACTCTTGTTTAACTGAAGACAATACTCTATCAAATTCAAACCTAAAACTCTCAACTTTCCGGAGGAAAAGAAACCCACGTGTTTTGCACATTTATTCTCCAAGTCAGATCATATAAACAAAAGAAAAATTGTGAAGTAAACACAGTTTACATCTTTTGAAATCAATGCCTCTTTTGATTCCCACAATATTGACTTTCTTCTACATTTTACTGCTGTTTGAGGTGTTATGAAATATTCCGTATTTTGGGAAACTATCCATGGCTCAAACATTTAAATAGCAATGCACAAGGTTACCTGACCATTAGTAGGGTTTGCAAAAGAGCTTCTGCAGAGAAAGGAATAAAAAGAGCTATCACCATCTCGATCAAGATTTGTTTTGATCTGTCAGGCTTAGATTGGCATGTCCTTGAATCAGCTATGGAGGCAGATATGGTCTTTTAGGGGTGCAGTATGAGGCACCCAGGATGTGGGCTAAGACGCTGAGGTTGTCAATCAGAAAGGTCGGCGGTTCAAATACCTAGCGCCGCATAATGGAGTGAGCTCTCATTACTTATCCCAGCTTCTGCGAACCTAGCAGTTCGAAAGCATGTAAAAATGCAAATAGAAAAAATAGGGACCACCTTTGGTGGGAAGGTATCAGCATTGCGTGCACCTTTGGCGTTTAGTCCGGCCAGCTACATGACCACAGAGATGTCTTCAGGCAGCTCTGGCTCTTCGACTTTGAAATAGAGATAAGCACCACCCCCTAGAGTCAGGAACGACTAGCACATGTGTGCGAGGGAATCTTTACCTTTACCTTATAGGACACCCAGACGAAGTCCATGTTCTTTATGTCCTCAGCATCCATTTAACTTGTGACATCAATCTTAACTCTCTCATGGATCATATAAAATAGGCTTTTTAAAAGTATGAATATATTTTTACTATACTAATGAAAAGTAAAGATGCATTCTTTAAAAAAGAAGATGAGATATGCACTTTGGTTAGGAGGGGTAAGAATAGTAAGTTACAGCAGGAAGTGCACCTTCTGTTTTTCTCATAACATTCCCACCCCCCTCTAGAACTAAGCACTATAACATTTTTCTCTGGAAACAACCACAACTGTGGTTTTAGAGCAGTGCTGTCTGGGGAATTCTGGGAGTTGAAGCTCACACATCTTAAAGTTGCCAACTTTAAAAACCACAGCTTTGGAGAACAAATGTGAATGTATCTGCTCACTTCCCTCAGAAACAAAATTTGTCTTTTTCCTCCCTTGATTGCAGTTTTTTTTATTCTTGGGTCCTTATCATTTAATTTCAAATTATAAAGCCACTTTATTCCCAGATGAGATTCTAAAATCTCATTTTATTCCATTTTTCACTTCTGTGTTCTCAGGCTAATAGAAATTCTAGCTCTCTCTCCTTCCCCCCCCCCTTTGTGTTTATTTATATGAGCTTGTCCTCACCCATCACCCACCCCTCATTTTTCTGTTTTCTCTGGGGAATGGGAAGGAATTTGTTCAATTCCAAGCAGGAAATCATCCACTGATACAAAGTATCACCAGCCAGCTTAAATAAACATGTCCTCACCACTGTTTCCGCTCCCTGTTCTCAGTAAGAATTGCAGATTTACAGACAAATTATGAGGTCTGAACAAGGAATAAGTGCTTCATTTCTCTCCTTCTCTCTTTTTCTGCCACCCTCCTCTGATGTACATATATGTATTTAGAACACACTAGCCAAAATTTGATTTGCTTGGTTATGTATTAATATGTATAAAGTATTATGTATGAAGTAAGCCATTATGAGTTATGATGCATGATACTTGGCTCATGTACATATACCCGTGTATATAACTGGAGTTGCAGCAATCCATAATTAGATGAAAACAGGTGCAAAGCAAGCCAAGCAATTTCAGGTTGCATTAACAGAAGTATAGTACCAAAATCAAGGGAGTCATTATTCAGATGTTTTCTAGGAGCCCGGAGAGGGTGAAAACAGTCTTCCCTGCCCCCGGAGGCCCTCCAGAGGGCAAAAAATGGCTGTATGGACAAACTGAAAGTTCAGGAATTGTGACTTCCAGTTTGCCCACAGGGCCATTTTTCGCTTAAGGCTCCGGAGGGTGAAAAACAGCCCTACGGACAAACCGGAAGTCCATTCCCAAACTTCCAGTTTGTGGGTTGGGTGGCTTTTTGTCCTCCAGAGCCTTCAGGGAAGCCTCCAGAGGGCGAAAAATGGCCAACAAAGAAGGCCAAAGTCAGCTGGCGCACTGGAGTTGACAGGGCAATGCCTAGTATGCCATAGTTTTGCCATCACGGGCCTAGGAGAAATTATGAAGGGAGGTTGGAAACACTGGGATATTTAGTGGGGAGAAGGCTATGAGGAGACATGATGGCTGTCTTCAAGTATTTGAAGGGTTGCCCTGTAGAAAAATAGATTTGCTCAGAATTGTTCCAAAAGACAGGACAAGAGACAATAGTACTGAATTGTAATGAATTAGATTTGGGGGGGGGGGCATCTAGGAAAAAATCTTAGTGGTAAGACAGCAATGGAACAGAATACATCTAGGAATCGTAAATCACAGGAGATACATAATGCAATGGGCAGGAACTAGATCAATACTTCCTAAACATTTTCCTTTGTTAACCAAAAGTACTTGTCAGGAAGTCTTTTCCCCTCTATGTAGGTAAAACCCTTTAATGTCCCTGTTGTGAATGGGTAATGGGTTTGTGTGTATGGTTACCCAAAGAAAAGCCACTTTTACTGAATTTTGAGTAATCAACCCAGGTTTTGAAGCATTGGGCTAGATGTACCCCAGGATTCTTTATATGCATACATATATATTATATGATCCCATGAAATTGTTGATTAACAGAAAGAGAATTCACCTTCCTGTGCACAGTAAAAATGAAGTCTGACCCATAACCCCCTACTAGCAGTCATTAGCTCTGGAATAACTGTGAAGAAATTTAAAAAAAAAATGGCTGAAAAAAACTGGTGATACCGAAATGCAAGTCACAGTCTTATCTGTCAGTGATAAAACAAATGCTGAGAAATGTAGCATAAGCAATATTTAGAAGGTCATAGGATCCCCATCTGAAGAGGACACAGTGCCCCCATATCTACATTTGATAGAAAACGGTTGATATTCAAGCGAGAAAAATATAGTTTAGTCTATGTAGAAGCGCCTGGAGCTTCTGAAGGAATCAAAACATGCTCCGATACTAGTTGTGCAAGTCATAGTTGTGTATAATCACGGTTCTCTGAGTGACGGCTGTACAACCACAGGATTTTAACTGCTAGATAAACATATCCAGGCTTGATTTTGCTAGCCTATGAATCAGAAGAAAGAAAGGAAAAAAGGAAAGGAAAGGAAAAAGGAGGAAAAGAAAGTAACAATTTCTAAAACATAGGTACCAAAGTGGTTTGACAATAAGTGCCTATCTTAAGATCTGATGAGCCATAACACATCAGGCAAAGCTGTTCTTTTAAAAATGAATTAATGTTGAATTCTATAACATAATTCGCAAATCTATTTGGGGGAGCACTGTCTGCCCCAGTATTAAATTATCGCTTGGGATTTCCTCTGGATTGTGCTATTGGAAGTGATACATTATGTGGAAACTTGAGAGGGGGCTTCCTTGGTTTTGGCACACCAGTAAAACCCTCCCTTTGCCATGAAGGCCATAATTTGGGAAATCAGTGATAGAACTCCAACTCTTTTTGTGTAGATTATTTTCCTTGTTTTCTTCTTTGGTTGATTTTACCATGATCCGGATGTTATCTATCCCTCCATATTGCAGGAATTAAAGGTGGGCTTCTTTGAAAAAAAGAGAAAGTCCATCTAAAAAGGTCAGGAGTACATTTTAGTTGCTTCTACTCCTGTTCTATTTGTGAACTGAGAGCAAAAGCACACAAAGGCCTCCCTTGGATGCAATCACAAAATCTTAAGTTGGAAAGACTTAAGAGGTCATTAAACTCACTGTCTTGCCCACTGCAGGTTTCACCACACCATGTTTAACAGATGACCATCCAGCCAAGCCACTGAGGTCTCCATATACTGCTAGACGTTCATATCTCCTAGTACAATGATGGCTAACTTTTTCCAGACTGAGTGCCCAAAGCACATGTGAGCACCCGAACCCCAAAATGCAATGTGTGCGCCCCCTGCGCATGCACCTCACCTCCGCTCATGTGCATGCGGCAGAGGTGGGTTGTTCCTATTTAGGTCTGGTTCGGCTGAACCAGTAGTGGTGGCAGCGGGAAGCTCCACCCACTCATTCGGATGCTTCTGTGCACATGCGCACACTTGAGGGTGTGCACGCAAGCACAAGCGAACCAGTAGTAAACCAGTTAGCAACCCACCACTAGTATGCACCCCCGCAAGCCTCTGCCCCATGCACATGTACACCCAGCTCCCACGCACATGCCCCATCCCATGTGCATGCGCGGCAGAGATCTGAAAACTAGTTGGCTGGCAGGAAGCATGTGCACGTCGCAGTGGAGCTGAACTGAGGTTGTGGGTCTTGTGCCAACAGAGAGGGCACTACATGCCACCAATGACACGTGTGCCATAAGTTCACCATCACAGTCCTAGTACTATAGATAGAGATTTTTGTCTACATGTCCACCTTCACCCCCTTTATGGGATATGGTGGCCCAACGTATCCACACAACCTTCAGTTTTAGACATGCACAACCCTGATTTAAATAAACTGCCAGTCTTCAGAGCACCCACTCAAACCATCTACTGCACTTGCCTGATAGAAAGATGTCGTTGAATATAAGACAATGGCCCCATGAATAAATTGGAAGAAATACATACATTCAGTAATCTGACACAGTGCTTATGTCAACTCTCAAAACGACTTTAGCTGAAGCCATATTCCCTTTGTCTTCATTTCTTAGTTGCCATACATAAGGGTGAAGGGGGGAGCAATGTGATGTGAAATGTTTTCTTCTAATATGCCAGACATAACAGCGATAGGGCTGGTGGGAACCAAGGTCATCTCAACCAGTGCTCATAACAGCCGGAGGGAGCAGCTGAGAAGTCTGCCACTTACCTGGCTGGTCAACATGATCTGTGATACTGTGGGATGGGGGGATCTATTCTTTTAATTATGCCAAACTGCAGTAAATATTTAGAGTTGGATTCACATCTGAACATGCCGATATGATGTACCCAATAAAGGAAATCTTCGAGAAAAGCTACAGCCTCAGAGTCCTGAATTGATTAGGATCATTGCTTGGAAACACAGCAGCTTAGCTTGCTTAGTTAACCAAGTTAAAAGCAATCCTACAGAGTTCATATATACCCCAACATAGGGGTGTGTGTGTGTGTGTGTGTGTGTGTGTGTGTGTGTGTGTGTCTTGCATATATAGGGAAATCTCCTAAGATTTTATTTTGATGTATGTGCACTCCATTATTTCATGGGCTCTAAGGTAGCCATCTTGTATTTCTAGTGCTGAAATATATTTTTTGCCAATATTAGCATTTTATTTGTTTATTCATTTAAATATTTAAATCTCATTAACTTTATAAGAATATCAATGGGCCTATTTGCAAATATGAATAAAATCTACCAAAATAATTTGAAAAGCAAAAACCCCGAATATATTAAGAATTTAATCTTGCCATGCAAATTGCAACACATGTTTATAAGATCCAGTAAGAACACTTGATATTAATTAAAAACAGTGCAGAAAAGCTCCAGCTTGACCGCCTTTCTAAATGCCACCAGGAAGGTACCATCCAGATCTCCGTGGTGTAGCTGTTCCAAAAGACAGAGCATATACTGAGACCCTTTATGAACTTTTTGCATAAACAAAACAGAAAAACATAAATATATGTTTTTGGTGATTAGACAGGATAGATAGATAGATAGATAGATAGATAGATAGATAGATAGATAGATAGATAGATAGATAGATAGACAGACAGACAGACAGACAGACAGACAGACAGACAGACAGACAGACAGACAGACAGACAGACAGACAGACTAAATTATAGAAAGAAGGATAGGATAGATCAGTAATGGCTAACCTTTTTGTCGTCGCAGGCCAAAAGCGTGGGTGCGTACGCACCCATAATGCAATGCACCCCTCGTGTGTCCCGTTCCCCCATGCTGAACAGGCACCCCCCCATGTAAGCCCTCATGCTTCCCATATGCTCCCTGCATGCACCCCACCCCTTTCATGTGCCCCACCCTGTGCATGTGCGCACAACCCCCCTGCATGCCTACTTTTCACATGCACAGCAGAGACCCAAAAACCAGATAGCCAGCAGGAGGCGCATGTGCATGCATGGTGGAACTGAGCTGGCCAATGGATGGTGTCCCTGCAGAGAGGGTTCTGCATGCCACCTGCGACATGCGTGCCATAGGTTCACCATCATGGGGATAGATTATAGAAAGTCATGATGTAATTTTAGAAAAAGAAGTAAATTTATAATTATACTTATATATTTTTTTCCTTACTCTATATTAGCTTATATTGTAACTTTGGTTTTTAAAACTTTTTATTGTTTGTGTGAGTGTGTGTGTATGTGTGTGAATTACAAAGTTGGGGCCTGTTTTATGCATCAATTACAGCTTCCATGGAGTCTTCAAAGGCAGCCCCGTATAACCTACATGTTAGTGGGCTATTCCTTCTTATGTCAAGTTTGTCTCCATTCAATCCATTATATATAAGGTGACCAGACGTCCCGCTTTTGGCGGGACAGTCCCGATTTTTCACAATTTGTCCCGCATCCCGCGGCGTTTTAAAAAACTCCCAATTTTTGGAAAGAATGCACAACAAGTAGTATCTCAGTTTCACTCCAAAGATTTTGAGAAATCCACCAGTGACTTTTCATTATGCTAGTTGAGAATTTCCTTTAGAGGCCGCCTGAGCTGCTCCCTCCCATTGGCTGGTTGCTCGTGGCCACGCCCCTCCCCTTTTGCATCCCTATTAGCTGGCAGGCCTCTCTGGCTCTTTTCCCATCCACCTCCGTCCCCATGAAGCGTCCCCACCGTTCGCTTAATTGCTGCTGTACAGTCCTGGAAGAGGTGTGGTGAATTCTCCTATGTCGAATCGGGTTCCCCCACTTCCAAATGGAATTCATTCTCACCGTTCCCTCTTCAGAGAGTTAACAAAGGGCGAGAGCCCCCCCCCCCAGATGGGAGGATGGGAGAATTTCTAAGTGCTTGCCACGGGTGAGTGGGCGAAAGTGCGTCAGCAGTGTTTTCAGGACCTGCTGTGCAAGGGCGAGGGAAGAGCGGGGCAGGGCTGAGGGAAGCCGGAGGGAGGGGACTCGGAGGAAGGGGGGAGCCAAGATGGCAGCAGCTGAGGAGGAGGAGGTCTTAGGCTACCACTGCCACCGACGCTGCCAAGGAATTGCAGGATGAGGTGTGGCCAGGCTGGGCCCGGCAATGCTTCTTCCTGGGAGGGGCACTTCTGGGCACTCGGGGATGGGGGCGAGAAGGAAAAGGGGGGTGGAAGAGGCAGGGGGTGAGGCCAGCTTTTGTGGGGGCAATCTGACAGGTCTAGGAGGGGGGGCGAAGGGGGACCCTCCGCTCGAGCCTTTCCGACACCACCCATCGCTCTCCGTCAAGCCTGGTTTTGTGGACACGTGTGCTGGGACTGTACCCCCCATCATCCACAGCAGCAACCCCCCCCTTTGTATTAGTTTCCACTCCCCCTCCCCATATCTGTATGCTTTTGACACCCAACCCTATATTCTTTGTATTTCTTTCCCCGTCTTGTGTTTTGTACCTGGGATTACAATCCCCACCTTCCCCAACCTCACACTCCCCCGTCAATGGTGTCCCGCTTTACCAATGCTAAAATCTGGTCACCTTAATTATATAGCAACTGGATAGTTTGTCTGGAATATAACAGGCTAGCAGGCTCTTGTCTGCTTTGAAATAAAATCTGGTCAGGTCTCTCTCTCTCTCTCTCTCTCTCTCTCTCTCTCTCTCTCTCTCTCTCTCTCCCTCCCTCCCTCCCTCCCTCCCTCCCTCCCTCTCTCCCTCTCCTTCCTGTTATCACTGGATGACTACAAGTCCCAGTATTTCCTTCAAGCAGGGGTGGGCTGCTGGGGGTTCACAGGGATTCGGGATAACCTCTAGCTAAAATTCTGTGTACCCACCTCACCCCACCCCTCCCAGGAGTCTCCATGTGGCCTGTTTTGATGCAGGGTGCATGCAGAGACTCAGGGAGGGGGGAAAATGGGCCTACCAGAAGTTTGGGAAGGTTGGAAATGGGTCATTTCCAGTCTCCAGAGGGCCTCCAGAGCCTGGGGAGGCTGTTTTCGCCCTCCCGGAGGCTCAAGGAAAGTCTCTGGAGCCTGGGGAGGGCAAAAAGCCACCACCACCACCATAGCCACGCCCATCCAGCAACCAGGCAGAGAACCTCTTGCTAAAATGTTTGAAGCCCACTCCTGCTATCAGTATGGTCAGCACATATGTCTGGAGTTTTTTCAGACAGAAGGGCTTCAAAGTGGAGAAGGGTCATGTCAGAAGACCCAGCTATCTAAATGAATTTACCTTTACCTTTAGTACACAGGTGTCAAACTTGCAGCATCCCGTTGCCATCCCGTGACATTTTGTAACATTTTCCCCCTTCGTGGAGCTGGGGTGGGTGTGACCTGTATGTGACACATCATGCGGCCGCCTGTTTGACACCCCTTCTTTAGTATCAATCCTAGCAACTTTACTCCCATCTTTTGCTGACAAAAAATAAATTATAGATAGTCCTCGATTTACAGCAATTTATTTAGTGACTATTCAAAGTTACAACAGCACCGAGAAAAGTAACTTATGACTATTTTTCACACTTACTGCTGTTGCAGCATCCCAATGATCACGTGATTAGAATTCAGACACCCGACAACAAGTGTCCTGGGATCATGTGATCACCTTTTGTGACCTTCCGATAAGCAAAGTCAATGGGGAAGGCAGATTCACTTAACATTAATATTAATGTTACTAACTTAACAACTGTAGTGATTCTCTTAACAACCATGGCAAGAAAGGTCATAGAATGGAGCAAAATTGACTGAACAAATGTTTCATTTGGCAATATAAATTTTGGGCTCAGTTCTGGTCATAAGCCGAGGACTACCTGTATACTGTTTCAAGAGTAGAATTCTTCAATTTCTCTTCAGTTCTGTGAGACTTCATTGCAAGAAAATTTATTTAGTTATTGTGATTGTTGCTGTACCTGCCTTTTAACTGGGTAAAGTTCTGGCAGGAAGACAAAATAAAAATGAAGAGATAGTGGTGGTGGAATCCTAGTTGGAAAGCAAGATATCAGGAGAGAGGAATATAGGCAGGCACACATGCTTTCTGGCTTGCTGTGTAATTAAGGCGAATGGCAAAGCAAAAAAGAAAGGTTAAGAAAAAGCTGGACCATCAAGGGCAGCATTTATTTACAATAGTGAAAATGGGCTGCAGTGAAAGGAAAGAACTGCCAAGTGGATGAAAGAAACGCCGTCTTTTTTTATGCCAAGGAAAGGCCTATGGCACCATCTGGTGTCAAAAATCCAGTAACTGCAAAAGACAGTGGCTTAATACAGGAAAGGAGTGGTGGGACAGATTAACAGCAGCAACCTGGATTTTTTCCCCAAAGCTATTTAATTTATTTCAATGGATTTCCCTTCCTCAAAGGCACTGGAAAATATCTCAATTGACACTTCTGTCAATTGTTTGACAAATTTTGATCTGCCGTTCCCATATTTTCTGATCATCTAGGGGGCGGGCATAAGCGCACCAGTGTGCCTACTGTCCCTGTCCTACTGTCCCCATTTATATGTACTCTTTTTATGTGTTTAAGGCTATGTTTTGTTTATCTATATCCGTTTATTTGTGTCACTTTTCCTTGTGTTTTATACTTGTTTCCTTGTATTTGTTGACAAATAAATAAATAAAATAAAATAAATGAAATAAATAAATAAAATAAATGAAATAAAATATATAAAAAATTAAAACAAATAAAACAAATAAAACAAATAAAACAAATAAAACAAATAAAACAAATAAAACAAATAAAACAAATAAAACAAATAAAACAAATAAAACAAATAAAACAAATAAAACAAATAAAACAAATAAAACAAATAAAACAAATAAAACAAATAAAACAAATAAAACAAATAAAACAAATAAAACAAATAAAACAAATAATTTTGTTTTGATTATGTAGCTGATGGGACACTGGGACGGTCTACAAATAATGGTCATGAGCCATTTTTCATACTTTTGTGATGCTGAACAGTCATGAAATAAATTGTTTTTCAGGGACTACCTGAATAACTTCGACATACTTCGTACATACTTCAACATAATTAGAATTGAACAGGGTCATCATGATTATTATACAGGTGTATTCAATAATTTTCTTCTATATTGCAACATTAAAATCAGGTAAGATTTTCTGAAAGTCTAGGCTCCAGATTTTTGAATGGAAAATTGCATTGCTGACCCCTGGAGCTGCGGGAAAAGCACCTTTAGTCTGCTGATTGTCACTTAAATACCAAGTAGCTGTTCATAAGATATGTTGTGTCCTCCTTTAGCCAAGGTGGAAATCCTTTTACGCTGGACGAACTTGCCATCAAGTGGATAGTTTGGAAACTGCATTAGATTGATTGAGGCCTGAGTAAGGAAGGAATCACTCAAAAGACATTAGGGACGTAACAGCAGCAGGGATTTCTTCCCTGCATCACCAACTGTTGTAATTGTTCTTTAACCTGTTCTAAACCAAATGTGTATAGAAATGCTTGACAATGTAACATCATAGAACATCAGTATATTCACAGAAATTTCCATGGTGCCAACAGTCTCTTATTCCTCTGGAATTCATTGTTAAGTATTAATTTGAGGGGGGGGGGGAGAGAAAGAACCAGAAATGATCAGGATGCAAAGCTGCTGAAAGATGGGTGGCAAATAAATTTGATAAATAAATAAAACAAAGGTCATGCAGTATAAGCATTGTATTTCCATGGCTCTCAGCCGACAAAACCCTCATGCAGTATAAAAATGCTGGATGGCAGTGGTGTGGTGCTTTGTTTCCCTGACAAGAGGAAGAGGAAGGAGGCAGAGAACATCCCGAGAGCCAGTTTGGTATGGTGGTTAGGGCATCAAGACTAGAAACAGGGAGGCAGCAAATTCTAGGTTCATCTTAGGCATGAAGGCTGCTGGGTGACAGTGGGACAGTCACTCTCTCTCAGTCCTAGGAAGCAGGCAGTGGCAAACTACTTCTGAAAACCTTGCTGAAAAAATTGCAGGGAAAATTCTAGGCAGTTCTCAGGAATCAAAAACCAATTTAAAGGCATAGCATAGAGAGTGAATATCCTGAGCGGTTACGTTAAATGGGTATTCTGTGCCCAGCAGCTATTCTTTGAGTGAGCTCTCTAACCTATGGAAGTTCTGTCTTGGAACACACAAGACGTAGATCAAAATTTCAAATATCCTGCAAACTCTCAAAATTGACTATGCAGGGAGAGGAACTCTTTAAACCCTGCCATTTTCCAAATCCTTCTTAAGGTTATACTCCAATGCACACTTACCAAGCAGACGTTTAGGGAGTACAACGTATTTCGAAAAATCTATACAAGATGTGCTTTCTTCTTCTTCTCATACACTGTTACAAATACTCTCTCTGCCTCTGCCCTCTTTTCACAGTCTTCTTTCACACTGCTTGGGAATTGCTTAAATCCAGGCTTGGGGCAAGATGACTAAAACTTCTTAAGTGAAAAGCAACCTGAATATCTTTTAAGAAATAATAGAACATCCACCTAAAGTTAAAATATTTGGTTTTCAGATGCTAGCAGCATTTTAACTTGTGCATTCTCAGTATAGCACAATTCATCAGACTGGATGCATTCCTGGGCCCCCAATTAAACAGTGCCATCAGTGGCATTTGTCCCCTAAATGAGCCCTCCCCCCCAAAAATGATCTATATCCCAACCAGATTACTTGCAGAAAGCTTGAAGAGCTATTCATTCAGGCCTTAGGACAAGCTTGCTCAGACTCCTGTCTCTGATGTTTTATGATTAGTTTGTTGTTGGATTGCTATCTTGTGATTATTTTATAGTTATTTTCTTACTTATGGTTGATCTTTTTCAATCATTTATTTTCAAGTCATTTATTGTTTAGAGCTGCCTAGAATCGGTTTGGGTTGGATTGAATGGCATGATAAATAAGCTTATTATGAATGCAGCAGATACTATGAATGCACCCTTTCTTACAAAGACCTACAAAAACATAAGATGCAACTTCATTTGCTTGGGAATAAAGAGCACAATAACTTTTCCTGTGTCACACTTCAGTCAATGGCAAGAAAAATAATTGAAAGAGCTGCAACATACGATCCATGTTAAGCAGACTTAATTTTCCTGTTTTGAAAGGAGTTGTGACACAATTACCCCAAATGCTGAGAAGTTTCAGTCTTGTCTCTCTTCCCTTCATGAACTGCACCAGGCCTCACTGCTTTGCTTGGGAGTTTTTCAACTGGGGAACCTCAGGATTCCATGAGAAATCACTAGGGCTTCCCTGGGAGACCTTGATTTATTTTTTAAAAAAGCAGAGGTTGATTAAAAAAAAACACCTATAACCTTCAACACTGGGTTATGGGTTGGCCCGCCGAAGCTTGCACAGATCCTGGGTGGGATTGTGGAGGAGGAAGAGGAGGAAGAAACAGCAAGTAATGAGAAAAGCGTGTAAGAGATGCTGCTGTGGTCTCCCTGCTGAGTTTCCAGTGCGCACATGCAGTTGTCCAGAAAGCCTCGTTTCAGGGAGGGCACCAGGAGCCACCCACAAAAACAGGAGGTGGGTAGGAAGGAGGCAGGGAAAAGGAAAAATGGTGGTTGTGGTGAAGGCTTTGGAATCAGGGTGGCAGGATTTCATGGGAGACTGGGGAGTCCAAACATTAAGGGGAGAGATATTGGAGGTTGGCAGCCATCACCCCCTCTCTAGTTTTGCAATGGGGGTCCCTTGAGAGAAGAGGTGGGAAGCAAGGAGGAGAAACCAGATTTAGGGAACAAGGTGCATGAATCAAATATAATATTTTTGTTAACTTCTTGTCTATATTTGATCCTGAATGTGCAGGGGTTCCACAAGGTGTGAAAAATATTTCAAAGGTTCCTCCGGGTAGAAAAGGCTTTGTGTGATGTGAGCTGTCCCAGTGTAATCTAAGAAGTAATTTCCTAAGAGCGTTATTTTGAGAATTTAAAATACCTCCTTCTACTGCAAAATAAAGGCAAATACACTTTCCTCTAAAGTTTCCTTGAACAGTCCAACAAATTCCACACAAGGCAGGTATTGAATTTCACAGTCAGTTTTATTGAATATTTGTGGATTGTCTCCCCTCTAACAAGTGACAAATATCACAACACATTTAAAAAAAAATACAGATGCTTCGGACAAGTTATTCCATTTCCTTTCGTTATTGGGTATCTCCTGGCTGTTTTACCCTTTTTCTTATATAACTATCAGTTTGTAACCACAGCCATGCAGGGCTTCAAGAACAAGGAGCACACCATCGCTTCTACCATCGAAACTTCACACACAGATCATCTGAGCCATGGGCTCCCATATTAAATGTGTTCCTATTCTATTTCTTTGGGGAAGGAAGGGTTTGAGCTCGCATCCTTGCTCGCAATTATTTTAGTTTCAATGACAGGTTATTAATTTGGAATACTGTAATACAACCACCTCCAATTTTGCATCCTCCACTGAGTTGTGGCTTCCATCGTTCTCTGTACAAACAGGAATAATGAGAGTTGCAGATACAGAGGATTGCAGGTTTCATTGTTTTTAGTCAATTTTGTAAGCATTTTTTTCCTGCTTCTGGTGAGGAACAGCAAACTGACATTCCACAGACAGCAATAAACATTATGGCTAAAATGCGGAGTGTGGGTTGCTGAGAATTCTCCCACAAGAAAGGAGACATCTTGAGATTACCCAGATACATATTCCAGACAGCTGAAGGTTTTTGTGAGTAGATGGCGAGGAGTGGTATTTTTTGCAGCCTCTTGTAGTTTGTAATACTTCTGGTAACTCTTACTGGACTTTTGATTAATATGGGGAAATGAGGTTTAAGAGATGGGCTTACAGAGGAATGGAATGAGGTTAATGTTCAGGTGTATTTTAAGAGATAAAATTGTTAATGTTGATTATACCTGCTGGGAATGAAGGGGGAGATTCCTTTTTCTACCTTTTTCTGCACTTTGTAAATTTTTTATTTTTTTAAATATATTTCCATACTATGTATTTGTATTAGTTTTATCAGTATATCATCATCTTTAATAAAATTATTTGGGGGAAGAGAAGTTTGGAAGCAACTTTTTAAAGTAACAGTGAAGCTATTGTTTCCTTCTTAAGAACAATGAAGCTAAAGCCTATGCCCAACTGAAGCTGCTAACGCAGCCAGTCTGATACTATCCACCTAAACAGGCTGTGGCTCTTCTGGATCACTAATATTGCCTCTTTCTAACAGGAGATACCAGGGTTGAAGTGGATCGGAGACGTTTGGCATGCAAAGTGTATGCTCCACTGCTAACTTAAGGCTGTAACTCTGGGCTGGAAGAGGCAGACTTGCCATCCTCAAACACAAGTGAGGATGGCAAGAAACAAGGCAGTGGAAGCAGGTAAGGGGTTGGCAGTGGTTCAGTTCTTGTGCCAGAGCTCAGAGTGCCTGGAAATGTGTGCCAGAAGCTCCAATTTCCAATAAACCCAAAGATTTTGCAGCTCAATTAAAATTTCTGTAGGTTTTTTTTTAAAGCTGTCTACATGATTGAGTTTGTCATTTTTAGAATATTTTGCTGTGAGCCCAAGGCAGTGCTCTAAATCTGTGCTTTGATCAGCAACTGGGCCAATATGGCTATAAGAAATATGGTGCTGACACATGATTGTGGGGGGAAATGCTTGGAAGAAAAAGGCAAAGTTTTTTTTAATTCAATCCCAACACCTGTTCTTCAAGGAAACTAGTCAATGTTAGTTTTCATGCTCCTTTTAATGTTCACAATAATACAGGGAAGTTGGTTTTACTGAGAGATGGGAAGTACTCCATCATCATCTAGATCAGGGGTCTCCAAAGTTGGCCACTTTAGCACTTGAGGACTTCAACTCCCAAAATTCCGCCGCTACCACAAGACTTAAAGTGGCCAACTTTGGAGACCCCTGATCTAGAGACTGAACTTCCAGGATGAATGGGGATCTGAACTGGATTCCCATGATATCGTCACTTGACCAGAAGCCATTGCAAAAGGGCTGGAAATGAGAAGTAAAACAGGGAGCAGAATTATATCCATGTATCTCTCACATTTAATCAAAAAAAAAAAAAAAAACCTCCCTGGGTCTTAATTCCATTTAATGGAATAAATAAATAAAATAAAAATGTGTTGCAACCTATTTCAATCCATTGCTGGAATACAATGCCATAATCTCTGGACAATGATCTTTTAAGTGTAATAAAAAAAATAACTATTCTGGAAATCATAGTCAGAAAAAATTATACTGAAAATTTTCAGGTTAGTTCTATCTTGTAGAAAATAAGATGGCGGCGGGGGGGGGGAGGATAGTGAGAGAGATTGAATGTAACTACACAGAATTCCATGCAACACAGCTCTCACACAAGGCTATGGAGATCTGTGTTGCCAGAATAAATTACTTGATCAGCTTATTTAGGCTAATTTGTTTCACTTACCAAATCCAGCACTTCAAAAACTATCATTACTATTGGCAAAGACCTCTGGCCAAGAGACAGCAGGGTTGCTAATATCCCTTACTGACACTCAGCAGGAAACCAGCCATTTCTATTGTCAATACAGCCTAGCACAGCCAAAATCATACCGACTGTATTGGAACAGAGGCATGTCTCGGTGACTTTGTAGACAAACAAGAGGGGGAAAGGACAGGACTAACAAAATGGGGGGGGGGGATTTGCTTCTAACACAGAAGCTGTAAACCCGCCTATGTCAACAATATATACAATATATTACTACATTAACTACTTGTTCGTAAGATGGCTTTTTCATTGCTTGTATATGTGCCTATGTATGTGTGCATGTCTCAGTACTGTATAATGTGTGTTTTTATATCCACATTCATGTCAAGCACAGCTAAACGGAAGGATAATTTGACAAGAAATTGTGCTTCTTCTTTTTTTAACTAAACGTTTTACTTTCCTGTCTCGTGATGACCCAAGGGGCCTTACTTTAACTAGCATAAGCAAAAGATAAAATGTGCCGGTGGTGTGCATGCATGTATACGCAAACACTCCCACACATACATTTGGCAGCCAGGGTGCCTCTTTGCAGACATTCTTGACATTGATCCTGGCTAGTCAATTTATTGCTTATGACCTATTCTAGATAAGAGACCTTGTTCCAGAGAATGGAAATACCCAGCATTGGCATTAAGAGGAAACCACATAGCTCTCTTCAAATAGCTGAAAGGTATGACACAGAGGAAGCAGCTCTTGCTCTAGAACAATGTCTCTCAACTTTGGCAACTTTGATATGTGTGGACAAATGGGGAATTCTGGGAATTGAAGTCTACCCATATTAAAGTTGGCAACGTTGCTCTAAAAGGCGGAAATTAAAGCAAGTGGTATCAAGGCCAAGGAAAAAGATTGCAGCAAAACTTTAGGACAAACCTTTCTAGTGGCCAAGAACTGTTGGATGGTGAATTTAACTTCACTCAGAAGAAAAGTGGGATTTCCTTTGCTGGAGGTATTAAGTAGCTTGGAAGGCCAGCTATCCAAAAGAGCCGCCACTCCCCATTCCTGCCACTGAATCTGCATGTACGCATGTGCAACTGCATGTTTTTATGTGCAGACTAGATGACCTAAATCATTTGTTTCATTTTTAAATTTTACCATTCTTAAAATTGTGAAATAGATTGGGACTGAATGGCAAAATCGAGCTCAGCAAGATAAGAGCTACCTGCTCTAAGACTCTCCAGGATTCAGTGCTGGGGAAATTAACCTAGCACTGCCCTGGTACCTGAGGTCTATAGCTTTAGAATGTGGGCTATCTATATAAACTTTCTGGGAAAATAAAAAAAAAACCCTGATGCTCCCTGAAAATAAATCATATGGACTAGAACCTAATCCCACACCTTTGACCCGGCCTGCCATCCATATAAACGACAGCCCTTACCTCTAAATATGTGAAGGGGAGGGAAAAACCCTTCATTAAATCTACAAGGGGGCAGGGGGGTGAAGGAAAGAATGGCTGGTTAAGCAAATGGAGACAATAGCAAAATCATATCCTGTGAAATTTATGAGAGTTATAGTCATGATACAAAATGTTTTGAAACCAAGCCCTTCACAACTTTCTTCCTCTCTCTCTTGCACACACATACAGACATATAAACTATACTTAACAAATTCCAAAATAAAAGATATGTGAGCTGGTGCCTGGCTGGACAAGGTGGGGGTCCACACCAAGGATGCCACAATCCTGCAGTAGTTTTCTGGTACTACTCGAAACCACCCCACCGGGTCTTTGTGAAAGCAACTTGAGACTGTCTCCTGCCTCGCTTGTGCAGCCTGGCAGCCAGTGCCCTCAACCCAAAGCAATTAACAGTGTTTGGCAAGAAGTGCAGAGAGGCCACAGGCTAAGCAGTGGCTATGGTTTCTTCAGTTTGCCCTCCATCATCAGCTTCTCATTCAGCTGGCACAGCTGCTTCAAGAAGCCATCGTTGGGGCCAATTTCCCGTTTCTGCCGGACGGCGCTGACGGCACTTTTGACATCCATGTTCTGCCGAAGCATGAGGTAAGCGATGACGAGGGTGGGTGAGCGGCTGTAGCCTTCGCGGCAGTGGACAAACACTCTACCTAGTTGGCAAAAAAAAAAGAACAGACAGCTAAGTTGGAGCACAATGTTATGCCAAAGATAACTGGGCTTCGTAATAGGGATATGCATACAATAGAAACTTTAAGGTAAATATGTGTGGATGTGGGTGTCAGGCCTGCAGTCATATTCCTTTTAGGATCTTTGGCCTGCCACACACTCTCTCTCTTTCTTTACTATGCTGTTTCATTAGTGGGGAATTGGGAGGGGGAATAGTAAGGAGTAGAATGTGTTTGTTTTCAAAATAAAAAAATCCTTTCTAGAAATCAAGGTCATTCTTTGCTTCTGCACCTCTGTACCTGACTGGAAGTGGATAGGTGGAAATGCCAGTGTGGCAGTGGAAGATTGGACCATGTGATGGACTTGTGGGTGTGGAGGCAGGATTATGAACTTTCAACTGGGTGGGAACCCGGGAAGCTTTCAGATTCGGGTTTCCACAGATTGTACCAACATGTCCCTCTTATTAAATTGGAACTTTGAGGAAAGCTATGCTTTGGACTCTGATTTAATTCTGGATGATATTTGGAAGGCTGACAGTGGGTGTTAGTGGAAAGGCTGGGGCAAGGTGGGGGGGGGGGCAAATGCATTTAGGGAATTTAAGAGGAGAAGCAGTAGCAGAGAATGTACCTTTTTCTCTTGACTGCTGTCACTCCACTTTAAAGTGGAATTTCTACAGGAATACAAATAGACTTTCCCATGTTTTCAACAACCTAAGGATAGACTTTAACTTCCAGAATTCCCCAGGCAGTATGAACATGGTTCAGAATTTGGGGCCTTGAAGTTCAGATATTTATAGAATACCCAAATTGAAGAAACTGGAGATATATATATACATATATACATACATACATACATACATACATACATACATACATACATACATACTGTATTTATACAAGCTCAGCCTCTTAGGCACTGAGCCATCGTGTCCCAATAGGGATGTGGTGGCTCAGTGGCTAAGAGGCTGAGATTGTCGATCAGAAAAGCAGTTCGAATCCCTATTGCCGCATAATGGAGTGAGTTCCCGTTGTTTGTCCCAGCTTCTGTCAACCTAGAGATTTGAAAGCATGTAAAAATGCAAGTAGAAAAATAGAGACCACCTTTACGGAAAGGTAACAGCATTCCATGCACCTTTGGCATTTAGTCATGTCGGCCATAGAGACATCTTCGGACAGCGCTGGCTCTTCGGCTTTGAAACGGAGATGAGCACCACCCCCTAAAGTCAGGAACGATGAGCACATGTGCAAGGGGAACCTTTATCTCGTGTGTGTGTGTGTGTGTGTGTGTGTGTGTGTGTGTGTGTGTGTAACATTTATGTATTATGTATTGTTTGTTTGATTGCTTTACTGGAGGACAACCAGAAACTTAGTTGCCAACATATTCATCTATCATGGCCTGTTAGTTGAGGATGGTGGGAATTGTTGGCCAAACATGAAATGTGTTCCAATACTGTAAAAAAGGGCAGTTTTTACTTGTCCACCTGGATTTTCTTTTTAACAAAATGAAATATCAAAAAGGAGAAGGAAGGAATGGTGATAGGGTAGATGTCAGAAAGAAAATAAGCATGAAACATTCTCAGAGGTAAGAGAAAGAAGTAATAAGTGTACAATACATGAACCAGAAATAAACACATTTTGGGACAGAAGAAAGAGAAGAATGACCTCCCCCTTTACCATTTCCTATTATGAAAACCCCTTGGAGTCTGTTTTGAACACATAGCTATTTCATTTGTCTTTCCAGATTACTGGACATTATTTTACCACCCAACATCTTAGAAATCCCATTTCGTTGCCATCTCTTGTTTTAGCTTTAATTCTCAGATTAAAGCACTACAAATTCCCAAAGGAGCATGGAAAGGACTTCCATTTCATGCAAGGATGCATTTTTAGATACCAAATTCCCCTCTTTCTATCTAAACCGATCAGGGAGAGGCCCTTGCAATTTTCCGAGTCAGTTCCCTTTGGTACGTTTGCTTCTTGTAAAAAACTCTGTTCTTTCTTAACTCTGCCAAAATAGAAAATGGAAAAATGCCATTTTGCTCCTTTTGGCTACCCCACAGCAAATATTAGAGACCTGGCACAGGTCAGCCGATTCCTTTCATTTCTAAAAGCCTTCTCTTTTTGTTTCTCCTGGCTCTAAGGTTCAAAAGAAAAGCCCAAAACAAAAAACCTTTCACGTTTAATGTCTGGGGATTGTCATGTGTGTTGGGCCTGGTGTCTGTGTGTTATGTGAATTTTGGGTGTACCATGTATATATGTACAATGACAATAAAGTAAAACCAAATCAAATTAATGGCCAAGTAGAGATTTATCACTGTGTGTGTGTGTATGAGTAAGCATATATGCAATGCACTGATAGTGGTAAACGGATTGTGTGTATGTGTATATGTACATAGTCATGCATGCTTTGGTCCTATAAACCACTACCATACAGGCAAGTAGATTTATTAAAAGAAAATCAACCCAATGTAGGCCTAATAACTGCCTCAGGGAGCTGGATCTTATTCATTCACCAAGCAGCAGATTCAATTCCTTGGCTAATCAAAGAATAAAAGTCCAGGTGGCCCCCAGGTGAGATGGTATTGCCCTATTACCCAAGAGTTATCTGTGTGATGCAATGTTCAGAAATGCCCACATAACTGCAACATCCACCAATAGCTTTTTCAGGACCACCAGTATTTTTTAGATTTAAATAAATGGCAAAAATTATTATTATTCAACATTGCCAGTCTTGTGGGTTTTTGAAATCTTCAAGCAAGAGTTTAGGAGTGAAATTAAGTAAAATTTGGGCCACTTACAAAATACATATTTTTACATGCTCATGAGCCATCTAATGATGGAGAATGGAAATGTTATTCTGCCATGGGATCCCACCAATCTCAGTGCAAGTTTGGCTCAATTCTACAAGTAAGAATACATCCAGCTCAAGCCCAACAGGTGCAAATCACGCCCAAGGTTACCATTCATTTTTCTCATCCCTGTTTTCCAGGTCCAAAATTCTACTATGGAATAATCCACAGCAGTTACTTCAGATTGAGAAAAAGACATCAGAAGCTAAGGAGAAGTGCAAAGCTTGACATTTACAGCATTTTCTTTCCCTTTGTCACCCCTATATAACAGCACAAACCCACAGTCAACTGCAAGTTATCAGCAAGCAAGCAAATTCTTCTTCTTCTGCAACAACAACTGGATATAATTTATACATTTCTCATTTACATCTCCCACACTTCTCGTCTCTTAAACTCTTAGCATTTCAGCAGTTTCTCCTACCCTCTTCCGTAGCTCGCAAAAGATTGCAAAAGATCAGTCAATCCAGGACTGAAGAAAATGTTAAGCAGTCGTTGGCAATGTTGTGCCCACAGGGGCCATTATATTCCAAACATTTTTTTAGTGCAGCTCCAGGCCTTACTCTGACTTTTGGCAATGGCTGTTATATTGCTGCCCATTCCACTTGGGTGGCCATTTAATGAGCAGGCATGTCTCCAATAAGAGCCATTTTGTTCTTCAATGTTGCTAAAATGCCAAATGTGTCCCTGAATCAAAAAGGTTGTTGGCTTCTACATTAAGAGATCTGTCTATCTTCCATATTTCCATCCCTCCAGGCCACCTATAGCAAACATTTACAATTTTAAAAATGTCTTTGTAATGGATGGCAAGAGAGCGAAGTAAGGAATCTGGGGTCAAACTGAAAAATATAGGATAGTTCTAAGAATTATATGGTATAGGAAGGAGATACTGATAGTATACTGATAGTCCTTGACTTATAACCATTTGCTTAGTGATTTCAAAGTTATGGCACTGAAAAAAGTGGCATGGCCATTTTTCAATTTACAACCATTGCAGCATTTCTTTGGTCACATGATCAAAATTCAGATGCTTGGCAACTGGCTTATATTTATGATGGTTCCAGTGTATCAGATTTATGTAAAGCAAACCCCTTAGAGAAGCAAACTCAATGGGAAGCCAGTTCTACTTAACAATTGTGGCCAAAAGATTTGCAAAATGGGGCACAACAATTCCTTAGTAATGGAAATTTTGGGCTCAATTGTGATCATAAGTTGAGGACTATCTATATACATACACTTACATAAAGGCTTCAAGTCAATTATTAAATGATAGCTGCTGAGGTAAAGGTGACTTTTCCAGCCAGTTGAGAAGCAGAGCAAGGGCAGGAAACATTTATTTATTATCAATGCAGCCATTTTCTTCTCTCCCTATCCCCTACTTCCCATCTTGCTGCCATGCAGTCTCTGAATGAGTTGGAGAGATTAATTCTGGCAATACTCTAAATCAGGGGTGTCAAATTCAATTTCATTGAGGGCCGCATCCGGGTTGTGTTTGACCTCAGGGGGTCCATGGCATGGCCAGGGAGCATGGCCAACATGACATCACCTGTGTCGAGGGGGCACCTGTAGTGGCCCGAGTGGTCTCCCAGCCAAAACGAACTCCCAAGCTCCGTTTTCAGTTGGGACAGCCCCCTGCAACCCTTTGCCAGCTAAAACAGAGCTCAGAAGGCCCGCGTGTGGTCCTCGTGACCTCCATTTTCGCTGGCAGAGCCATGCGGGCGGGTCCTTCGCTATTTCCAGGGCAGCCCTGCGGGTCAGATATAAGCACCTCGTGCACCGGGTCTGGCCCCTGGACCTTGAGTTTGACATCCCTGCTCTAAATACTAAGAAAAAATGAATGGGTACCATGATCATTAATCATGCAAAGTCTCGGTTTCTTACAAAATGATAACTGAATAATTCATGCAACAATTTAAACCAAATCTGAACCAGACCAAGACTTAAGAAATTGTATCTAAGCAAGATAACAATTTGGCCATGCAACAAGGAAACCACTTGGACATAGATGTCTTACCATCTTTCTGTGCTAATGCCTTATCAATGAAATCAGCAGCTTCTTCAAAGTAATGGCTGAGGTTGAACTCCTGGGTGTCATTGGCCTTGATGCCATGGTAGACGATAGCAGTTCCTTCATAGAAGTCAGCATTTGTATTCACATGCATGAAAGACTTGCCTTCCGCAGCATTGAGAACATGGGTGATGCCCAGGCGTTGTAAACGCATGATATTTTTGGCTATGAACCTGTAAGAAAGTTATAAAGAGGAACATTCAGAGGGAAGAAATGATCCTGGATTGTCAGGGAAATGCAAAAGAAACTCCATTAACTCTGAAATCTAGAAAACAACAGATGGAATTGTTAACAAAATATTACTGTCTAGAATATTCCTGTTCAGGATGTTCCATTCTATGCCTGCTGCATCCCAATTTTCTTACCAAGAGCCAATATTTCTTAGCTACAAATCACTTATATATGATAAGGATATTGTTTTAAGAAAAATGAGTTCTCTTTTATGGCTTTTAGCAAAGTATTTTTAAAATATTTTTACAAATATCATGGTTAGTTCAAGCTTAATATTCTTTAACAAATATCTGCTTCCATTTATTCCATGTGTTGCAGAAAAAAATAGCAACACTTTTTGATTCAGAAAAACACAACTGTAATCTTGGCCAAGTGAGGTTTTGCAAGAGACTAAGGGCAAAATTAAAAATTCACTCATATATATCATTCAATATTCTACTGCCTGAGTTTGCCCCTTGAATTTATTTTTAAGAAGAAGGATCCACATCCTTAAAAATTTGAAAATCCCTGGTGTAGGCTTGAAATATGTTATTTAAAAACAAAAAGTAAAAGCAAAAATGAGGTTGCCTGCTTGAACAATCCCAAAAATCCATTCTACGAAGACTACCAGTATTTTAAGTGCAGCTGTATGTGTGTGGGGATCGGGGTGTCAGCCATTCTTGCTACTAGAAGAAATCTACAGCAATGGGCAAGGAGTGTCAAGAAGAGAAGATTGCACTGTTAACAAGAGCAAGACTTCCCATGATCCTGCTGTCTTAACTTCAGTTCAAACCACCTCCCTGGCTATTAATTTGTTTTGCTTTTTAATTATATATATAGCATTATCACTTAGATGTATTATACCACTCCACAGTGCTTTACAGCCCTCTCTAAGCAGTTTTTACAGAGTCAGCATACTGCCCCCAACAATCTGGGTCCTGATTTTACCCACCTCGGAAAGATGGAAGGCTGAGTCAACCTTGTGCCTGGTGAAATTCAAACTGCTAAATTGCAGGCAGCCATACAATCAGCAGTAGTCTGCAGTACTGAATTCTAAACACTGCACCAACTGTGGCACCGCGGCTATGCTGTACTTTTAGCTTCTCTTCAGTGTAAGTGTATTTAAAAAGCAATTTATACTGGCATTTTGTACCACCCCAAAGCCTTAACATTAAAAAAAATAACGAGCTGAAATGAGGTATTTTTGACAGCCAAGGTCCCCAATACTGCATGAAAAATATATTGCCTCCTATGCAGGAAAGCTGTTTAACACCTGATAAATGGCTGAATTAAGGAAAAGAAAGTATTTTCCTCCTGTGAACAATTATTTATTTTTCCTTTTTTAAACCCTTACAAAGTATTTATGCTTTTTTTATTTATTCTGCTTCTAAACACTACTATACTGAATTACAATAGCATCCTTTACATTGGTTCATAATTTAGCACACCTGGCATAAAAGCAGAGGAAAATGTGGAAGAGCTGTATTAGTCTACAGTAGCCGAAACAAACAAACAAACCTGTGAGATTGGTAGCATCTTTTCTGATTTACAAGTTTTATTAAAAGACATAACATTTTGTCCAGCTATATTTTACTTTATCTGAAGTATCTGATGAAGTGAGCTTTAGCTCGCAAACGTTTACACCTTTTAATAAAATGTGTTAGTTAGAAAAGGTACTGCCATAATCTTCCTGATTAAAAGAAAGAAGCATGGATCTGAAAGAAACATTCGAGGAAAAAGCTCAGTGTAGGTCAGAAGTGGCAAACCAAATTCTCACACAGCCAGCAGTAGCTTCCAGAAGAGCTTTGCATTTGGCCCTCAAAACGTGTCACTAATTATAATTTTAAACATACAGAGAAAATAATTAAATACAAGGTGACAGTCGTTTAATGTTAATTCAATTAAAAAGCACATTTAAAATAATCTATTTATCTTGACCATGATTCCATTCACACTGTGAAGCACGGCCCTGATTTTCATAATTCATGTATAAATTCAATATTAATAGTTGTTCACTCAAACGTGACTCTTAAGATCATATACAGAAGGTCATACACAGAAGGACAGAAGGACATGGGATAACTGCTGTACAGTTTTAAAAAGGCAGAAAATCCTTTCTACCATCGCCATATGCAATATTAAGTGCAGCTCCTATCCATGAAAAAGTTGCTCACTCCTGCTACTGAATAAAATCTATAGTGATACAAAAGAGAAGACTGCAGTCTTGACCTGAAGAACTACGATCAATCTACTAACTATTCTTCTCTAGTTGGATCTGTAAGGTTAAACTATTCTCCCTTGCTCACTTATTATTTACTTCACAGGTGGCCCTCAATTCAGAACACTTCAGTTAGTGATGGTTTGAAGTTACAATGGCACTGAAAAAAGTGACTTACAATCATTTTTCTCACAACTGTTGCAGCATCCCATGGTCACATGCCATCAAAATTCAGAAACTTAGGAACTGACTCATATTTTTGATCGTTGCACTGTCCTGGGGTCATGTGATTTCCTTTTGTGACCTTCTGACAATCAAAGTCAATAGGGAAGGCAGATTCACTTAATAATCAGATTACTAACCACTTCAGTGATTCACTTAACAACTTTGGCAAACTGGGACAAATCTCATTTAACAACTGTGTCATTTAGCAACAAATTTAGGATTCAGTTCTGGTTGTATGTCAAGGACTACCTGTACATGGGAGACCAAGATTACAACCTTTGACAGGTATATTGACATTTGGTTCTTAAGTTCTAGGAGGAAATTATTTGCGCAGTTTCCTCTCCCTTGCTTTTCAGAGACAACTTTTGACCAACTTTAATAGAAGTGAGGAGAGATTCCCCTTATATCCTAGAAATAAAAGATGATCCCAGTTACTGTTTAAAAGTAAGAGTGGGAGGCAACAAACAAAGTTGTAACAATGGCACAACACAAGCTTCTATATTGGTAAGAACCACTTGCTCTCAAAGTAATGAAGTGGCTTTTTGGCCAAGAGTAGCCTGGATGTCTGGGAGAAATGAGGAAAAATAGAACAAATTGACAAGTTACCCTTTCTCATGGCACATGCTACTCAAAATTTATTTTTATTTATTTATTGGATCTTTATTAGCACCCTCTGATCAGTTTTCTCAAAGGCACATCAAAATTGTTACAAAATAAGAAAAAAAAACATAGTGGTACTTCAATATATACATTACCATGGCAAAGATAAAAGCAATAATCTATAATAAAGGTATAGACTGGCTTAAAAATTAAAAACCTCTTAGCATTCTTAGCAAAGATTGTGTAACTCTGAAAAAAATATCCCACAGGGCAATAATATAAGATTTTTTTCTTAGTACCAAAAATGATAAATATGCCAGTTAAGCTTTTTCAGAGAGAGCACCCAACCATTGTGGGAGCAAGCACTCCATTTAGTAGGCATCTAGTGGATGTCATTGGACAAAATACCAAAATACAGATAACCAATGATAGTTCTAGTTTATTTGTTATTTGCAAGTGGAGAAATCTTTCAAATAGCATTTGATATGGCACTCTTACTGAAAGAAATATTTTATGTAATGGAACAAAAATTAGTGAGATAAAAGTATGGGCCATACATGCCTGAAGCAGTTCGGGGCATGATGTCAGAGAGGAAGACTTTGTCTGATTGTGACCATTGCCCCAACTCCTTCATTGGTTATAATCTACACCTATGAAATTAATCCTAAAGACTATGAAAGCATGGAGAATATCTATCTATATGGTTGCTAAGAGTAGACAGCAACTTGATGGCATATACCGTATATACTCGAGTATAGGCCGACCCGAATATAAGCCGAGGCACCTAATTTTACCACAAAAAACTGGAAAAGTTATTGACTCGAGTATAAGCCTAGGGTGGGAAATGCAGCAGCTACCGGTAAATTTCAAAAATAAAAATAGATACCAATAATGTTTTTGAATATTTATTTCAAAGAAAAACAGTAAACTAGCGGTGTATTCAATGAAATACTTCACTCACCTCATGATGCTGATGTCCCGCTGTGATGATGATGTCCCGTGCAGCCGCGGGAGCGATGTCCCGCCTCCTATGACACAGGGCACAGTGATTCCTATCATTGGATCACTGTACCAGAGGAGGTGGGACATCGCTATGTGGCTGCTTGCCATAACAAGGAGGAGGTGGGACATCGTTGCAGAGCGGCAGGAGGGGGAGGAAGGGGAATCGTAAGACAGCCCTGCATTACATTAGAACGTGAGGAGGGGGGATGGTGCGGTGCGCGCTGCGCGGCAAACTGACACAGAGGGAGGGGAAACTCACAGGGGCACTGGGCCATTCACGAGTGTCACCCAGCGGCATGGCCCCGCCCCTTTTTCTCCTCCATTTTGGGCAAATTTTTCACTGACTCGAGTATAAGCCGAGGCGGCTTTTTTCAGCCCAAAAAGTGGGCTGAAAAACTAGGCTTATACTCGAGTATATACAGTAATTAATTGATCAATGCAAACAAACAAAGAAATTATAATACACCTCCCAAATGGGCATGTTCCAATTACAATTAAAACAAACAAAAATCAAATAATTAAATTTGCATAAAAACAATACAAGGTACACATCATAATATATACTTCATTAAAAGTATAATCCTGGAAAAACACTTACACAACCATGAAATCCTGAATCTGTATGCTTGAAATACCTGCTAATTGTTAACTTTGCTAATAAGATTTATAACAAAACAGCACTGCTAACTTCATGCCATTATCTAATCACTATCTTTAACAAGCATACATTTTGGATAGCTATATGAATAATTAGCATACATTTTCATCACCTCTGCTTTTAAACATTATGCAACACAATCATGGGTAAAATAAGTTTCTTCTCCTTCAACTGTATTTTGCATAAATACGTTCTTTTGTTATTGGTAGGTCTATATCTTACATACTATAATATAAAGCACTGGATTAGTTCTGGGTTTTTTTTTCAGACAGTACTGGACCAAGTTCATGTTTTTCCAATTCACAGTTTACAACTCAAACTATAACTCCTGCCTTTAATCTCCAGCTGTATAGACAAACCATAATCTACAACTCAATGAATTCTATGAGGCATTTCCAAGAGGACTAATTCTCTGGGTTTAGGATTACAATGTTAACTACTTGTTTAAAATAATATTATTTTAAATATATTATTCAATATGAAAACTTCCAGAGCCTCATAATTTGATGACAAAAATAAACACAGTAAAATATTTTACGAGTATTTAAGAAACAATAATAACCTACATGTCTTATCAAACTACTCTATAACTACTCAGAAGTCCCACTGAATAAACTGAGATTTGTCTGTGGATCACAGCTTAACAAAGCAGTTTACAGATAAATTTAGTCATGCGTCCCCGAAAGGAAATCTCATTTACAAGAATGAGTAAAACTTCAAAATAAACATGTCCAAGACTGCACTGTATCAATCTAGACGTTAAGCTTTTCACTGGCCTCAGCAGTAAATCAAGATATCCAGACAGCACCTTTGGCAAAATTTGGTAATAGACTTCTTTCTACTGCTCTTCTGAATTAACCAAATTCCTGACTTTTGTAGGTAGCTGAAATGCACTGTTTACAGAACGACTTCTCTCCAGCATTACCACTGATTTTCCATGTGACCATCTTGACATCTATGGACACAGCCCTTATTCTAGGGGTAGATAAGCTTTCACCTGGTGCTGAGGTGAGGGATGTGGTGGCTCAATAGCTAAGACGCTGAGCTTGTTGATCAGAAACTTCAGCAGTTTGGCGGTTCAAATCCCTAGCATCGCGTAACAGAGTGTGCTCCTGTTACTTGTCCCAGCTTCTGCCAACCTAGCAGTTTGAAAGCATGTAAAAATGCAAGTAGAAAAATAGGGACTACCTTTGATGGGAAGGTAACAGTGTTCCATGTGCCTTTGGCATTTAGTCATTTAGCCATATGACCATGGAGATGTTTTCAGACAGTGCTGGCTCTTCGGCTTTGATAGGTAGATGAGCACTGCCCCCTTGAGTTGGGAACAACTAGCACATAGGTGCAAGAGCAACCTTTACTTTTACCTGATGCTGGAAAAAATAGAAATCCCAGGTCTGGTGAGTAGGGCAGGGAGCCTAGTGAATATCAAAGGAAGGTTTTTGACATATATCCTCAAGCAGCAAGGAACCAACTCCTGCTTACAACCATTGTATTTGTGGTTCAGCATATTAATGTGGGATTGGACATTCCTTTAAATACTCAAGTTCCAGCTATAGAGGGCTTTAGTGGCAAATACAACATGGTGGTGGAATTGAACTGCCTTATACCTCCTCATCCCATAGGCCCATTCAACATCCATCCAAAGCAATGACTGGGACAGAGAGTTAATAATTCCATAATCACACCAAGTCACAATTTACTTTCCATTAACTATTTAAGAGACCAAGCAGCCTACCTACGAATGCTAAAATGTAGGATCATCAGGAACACATGAGAAGGAGAATATAACAGATGCCTGTGCCTGCTGCCTTTCCTCAAGGGAAGATGTAGATTCTTGCCTGCTCTAAATATGGAGTTTTGCTTAGCAAGACTTGTCAACAGCAGGTGTTGATGTGATGTGATTTCTGCCCAGTGCAGTGAGTGGTGTCAGTGTGTTTAGGTCATGCTTTTTGTGCTTTTAATCTTTGTACACTCCCCTATGTGAGATGGGTCGCCATATAAATCATATAAATTATGGGGATTATTTACTGTGCCCCTCAAATCAATGCTATTCTCTGCAGAAGACTACAGCAAAAATAAGATTGACTCTCACAAATTAAAATAAAAAATATTTTGATTTGACTGGTTAGAAAATGACCATTTTGCAGGGAGTAAGAAATTAGCAAGATTATTGAAATGACCAGAACTGAATGTTTAGTTTGTGTTTCCCCAAAAATAACACCCCTTCTTTGACCCCCAAAATAAGCGCTTGGCCTTATTTTCAGGGAGGTCTTGTTATTTTTGAGGTGCAGCAGGTGGTGAGCGTGGTCACCTCATAGCTGCTGCTGCTGTATTGCAATATTTTCGGGGTTTATTTTCGGGGGAGGGCTTATTTTAGCGCATGCGCTTAAAAGCTCGATTTGGCTTATTATCTGGGGAGGTCTTATTTTCAGGGAAACAGGGTAAATATACTTGTAACAACATGTACCAGTTAACAAGACTGAAGCAAAGCATTCTAAAAAAGATTGGATAACAAGTATAGTTAACTATACGTGTGATAACGGCCGGCTGAGGCTGAAGGATGGTAGAGTGCAACACAATCTGGACAGCTACCTCTACACTGAAAATAACTTCATAAAAATAACTCATATCCTTCCCTATATCTGTTCTCTGTCCCAAGCACACCAGCTCAAGTGTTGGTGCCAAAGCCTAGCCATTATTTTTATTATATTATTTTTATTATTTTTTATTGTATGTATGTATGTATGAATGTGTATGTATATGTGTGTGTGTGTGTGTGTGTGTGTATATATATATATATTGTTGTATTTGTGCTGATAAATATCTAAAAATCATATATATATATATATATATATATGTATGTATGTATGTATGTATGTATGTATGTATATATATATGTTTTCTGAGGTTTTCGCGGGTGTTAGTATGTAGGTCTCTAGTTGTTCGGGTTTTCTCCCACGTAGAATTGCCAAGACATCTCCAATTCTACGCGGGAGAAAACCCGAACTGCTCGTCACAAGAGTCCATCCAGACAGAAACCCAATATTTTTTACTGTTGCCTTTTTTGTTACATACATATATATGTTATATTTATGCTGATAAATAAATAAAGGGAGACTAGTATCGATCTATTTCAAGCTATTTAGCTCTCATCAGCTAGCCATACCCTTGCTGGGAATCGAACCTGTGCTCTATTTGGGCATACCAGGGGTTGTAACTTATATATATACATATTTACATATATATATGTAAAAATCTAATATATATATATATATATATATATATATATATATATATATATATATATATATATATATATATATTAGATTTTTACAACCCCTGGTAAGCCCCAATTATGGGGGGAAGCTAACTGCCTCCAACATCTGTCAATCGGCTCGTCACAAGCAGCAGCACAAATAAAAAAACATTATATATATATCTAGTTTTTACTTTGCTTTTCTTAAAAAAAAAAAAACCCTCTGGGAAGCAGACATGATGATTCTCCCTTTTTTCACCACTGAATTTATTTTCAGATAATAAATAAAACCATTTTAGGCCACCATCATGAAGGAGCAGGATGCAGCAATCAAGTAAGCCTAACGATGAGTATATGAAAACTATTTAGGATCCTTTATTTAAGCTACCTTTGTATCCTTGTGCAGCTGTAAATGTAATAAAAAAATATCCACAGTCATAATTGCTGATGACATTGAAGTTAATTATTATCTGCATTACTGAAAACCTACAGGTTTAAATTCAAAGGTCCATTTAATCTATACAGCCATGTAGCTCTCAGAAATCACAACAGACTATAGAGAATCCTGAAGCCCTCTAAATATTGCTGACCCCGCAATATCCCAGCAAACCTCTCCCCACCTCTCTCCCTGGCACTGTTGGCCAAGCAGCAGGGAGCTGAAGTTCAGAAATAGAGTATCTAGTTTCTATGTAATGTCTGTAAGAAATTGAAGATCAAGTACATTTTGCTTTGGCCATTTCTCTTTATAGAAGGCTCCCCTACTATCTGGATTCAACTAAACACTTCCCACAGCCTGCAGCTCTTGTGAGCCTAGCACTTCAACCTGTTGTCATAGCAACAGTTCCCAAGATTTTCTCTTCTCACAATCTCAGCATCTGCACTATCTAGCAAGATTCTTTTCCCTAGGTAACAGCAAAAATAACTTGTTTCCTACTTCAGCATACCACTGATAACATGGGCATTAATCTTCCACATGGGTTTTTTTTTTTTTTTGGCGTGGTGGTTGTGTTATTTTTATTTACTTAAAAACATATTTCCATTTTAAATCACCAAATGGGCAATCGTGTAGATATTCTAGATTTTATTTCTTATAACCCACAGCCAGAATGATAGTTGACCAAATCACCATACTGGTTGGGAATTACAATTTGGAAATTTAGGTTCAACACATAGAACAAGCCAGGTAAGATAAGGATGAATGATGAACCCATTATACAAGGCAGACATTAAAAGACTTACATTCGAGACAAAATTTATTGCAATAGTGGCGAATGTCTATAGCTTGGGTATAGGAAGAGGGTGAACGTTCGTTCTCCAAGATTGTGGGTTGGTTTCCAAATGTTTCGTTACCAGGTTAGTTATCATCTTTAGCTGCTAAACTCCACTGAAGATGTTACCTACCCTGGTAACAAAACATTTGGAAATCAACTCACAAGCTTGGAGTATGAACCTTCACCCTCACAAAAATTATTTTTATTTTATACTCTTACTCCATAATGATATTCACTGAAATTTAAAAATGGAACAGATATGTAACAGCTGGTGACTTAAAACAAATAACTAATTTATTATTTTAACATACTCTTTCCAGTGGTGGGATTCAATTTTTTTTTACTACCGGTTCTGTGGGCATGGCTTGGTGGGCGGGCAAGGGAAGGATACTGTAAAATCTTCATTCCCTTCCTACTCCAGGAGAAGGTTACTGCAAAATACCCAATTCCTCCTGATCGGCTGGGACTCAGTAGGCAGAGAACAGATGGGAGCGGGATCAGTCAGAGGTGGTATTTACCAGTTCTCCAAACTACTCAAAATTCCTGCTACTGGTTCTCCACAACTGGTCAGAACCTGCTGAATACCACCTCTGACTATTTATTTATTTGTTAAATTTCTAGGCTGCCCAATCCCAGAGAACTTTCTCAACCTGCTACCAGATCAGTTGAACAATCCCTTCTGCAAATCGTAGCCAATGTATGTGGAAAATATCTAGTTGGGAAGGCTGCTACTATATATTATAGACACTGAGTTTCTCCTCACTAATACTCCTTGCTAAGACACGTTTAACTGATGTGAATACCCATTTACATAGAGATTACTGTATTATATACTCATATGTATAAGCCATCTAAATAAAACAGTGGTTGGTAGAATATGAGATGTTGGGAGACAGTATATTTGGATTTAGCAGCAAATCAGCTTCTGGTTTGTTTTCCTGTGACTTTTTGTACTTATTTTAGGTTTTGTTTTAATACAAGAAAACCTGAAAAACTAAATAATTATATAAGTTATAAAGGAAAGAAAATAAAACAAAGCAAAAATAAAGAAAATAAGAAAGACACACAGGGCATACCCTAATGGATACACATATATACGTGTAAAGATTAGTTCATGAATATTTCAATAAATGCTAGCCATATTTCATTAATCCCTGTCATATAGAAATTGACATATGGGCAAAACGTTGCGAGATTTTTTATGTTTTTGTGGAATTCGTTCAAGTTTATAAATCTGTAAGATTTATTGACTACTGAAAATACAAATATATATTTTTCAGGTCTCAACTACTCATGGTAACTGATATTATTAGGAACAATTATTATTTGCTGACAGAGATTAGGTTTTTTTTATAAATTGTGAAGGGCAAGCCAGGATTTCTGGCTTGGTTTTTTTGCAGATAAAAATAAACAATAGCTGACTCTGCCTTATTTAAAAAGCAACAAGTTGGACTTCCTGGTTCACATCCTAATAAACTAACGTCCTAATAAACTAACATAGTCATGCTCCTACCATGGAAAGTCATATGGAAATTTTATATATCTATCAGCAGCACAACAATTATTTCAGCCATCACAAATTGATCTCATGTTTTCTTTTTTTGTACTGATCTTATTCTAAGTGAGCTACAATATTTTATATTGGCTTCTAAAATCCATGTTACTAGGTAGCAATAAAGAATTAGCATTTTCAGTGGGACTTTTATTATAAAACAGCAATAGTTTTAGCATCACAGTATACAATAGGCATAACAGTAGTTCAAGCTGCAATAAAAAATCAGTTTTATACCAATATCTGACTTAATGCTACATTCTTATATATCCATTCTATATGGAAGAATGGTTTACTAAAGAGAAACCCTTCTGCTGCCTTATATTTAGAGTGACACTGCTTAAAAACTGTGCTTTATCAAATATTCTCATTTTCATTGGAAACAATGGATGCTGCAAAAATATGGGAAGAAACGGGACATTAGATGCGGTTAGTTTCCATTTTAAGGGGTAGTTATATATGATGGAAAAGTGTGAATTATGTAGGCAAAGAGGAGGGCCATGCCCAGAAGCAGATCATGATCGCTAAGATTAAATTTGATTCAGTTTTGATTTTAGCACCTCCTCAGGTTATTTACTTTTTTTTTTTTTGCAGGAACCACGGTTCAGTTTTCTATGTTTCAAACTCAGTGAAGTTTCACTTTTAATGTTAAGTGGATTAAAATTCCTAACTGACCCTCTATTTATCAAGCAACTCCATATTAAGGAATTTATACTAACTAAACAATGTCCTTTTCAGATACCATCTTTGGTGACTTATATATTTTTTTCTTTTGTCAAAGGGACATAGGTGAATGGATGTTAAAATTGCTAAGATTTACCAACCCTAGAGAAAAGGTAATGGTAATTTCATAGATATAGCCCTGTGGCTTTTTTTTTTCTTTTTTTTTAGCACAGAACCAAAACTTCCCCTTGTCTTCTTACAGAATGCTGTGCCCAGCTCCCAATTCTGACATCTGCTAGTGGTCCCCTCCGAAATGCAAGTCTGCTTCAATCCTACTCAGCTTTTCATAACCAGCCATAGTTAATTAGGTGCTTCTACCTGCTGAGGCAAGCCAGAGAAACGAGGACTTGCAAAAGGCTATTGTATGGGCAGTGGTTTGTTCAATATCCTGGACGGGCAAATTACTAGTTACAAACGCATGCAGTGTACCAAATACAAATTATCATGGTGGCCTCAAAAGAACTGATCAAAAGCAAAGCTCAAGTGTTACATTAAAACACAGTTTGGGGCAATTATCTTAATTTGGGCTAATTATTGATTGGGAAGTTCCCTGGACCGACTAACGAACAGGCTACACAAATCATTGCTGAGAAAAAAAAGAAAGAAATGCAAACAACAGGCAAGTACCTTTAAAAAAATGCAAGATCTCTATGTATTTGGAGAATCAAACTATGATCCAGACAATGAATCATAATTTGTACAAACCATGTCTTGGTGTGTTGCCTGAACTGAGGCATGATCCTATTGCAAGGACTAAAATAGTTGTAAATGAAGAGCCCTCCAATATTAAAATGTTATCAGGCACTCCATCAGATTGAGTTTTCAAAATTAGTTGGGTCAAAAGCCACTAATTTCAAAGTCTAGGCATTCTTAGCCTGAAAGGGCATGCTGCCTAAAAATAGGAGGAGGTCATAGCTACATTTGCAGGACTCTATCATAAATAGCAGTGACTGATTCAGTATGCTGAATCAGGGATTTCATAGTTTAACCTTCTACAACCCAAAATATTATAAACTAGCATAGATTGCCATAAGATATTGTGACCTAGCATTCTCATCTCAATCTGATAGCTAGCAGTTAGGAAATATGTGAATCATTAAGTAAAGTATATGGAAAACATTAGGGCTGTTCATATCTATATTATATTATTATTATTATTATTATTATTATTATTATTATTATATAGTTTACTCATTAAGCATGAAACTCAGTCAACTGAACATTCAAAAATGCATCACAAATATCATTGACTGGTGCTAATGGTTGATACGGGTTGCTACCAGCGTCCTAGGTATCAACCAAGTACCTTCTTAAAATATATGATGTTCCAAGTAGTGCAGTTTTTTTGTAATTCCGCTGGTGTTATTGCAGGAAGTTGCAATTTGTTTATGTATTTTATAAAATTCTTGGACATGGTACCAAATGCCCTGATGACAATGGGTATCACTGTTGTTGCTGTTGTTGTTTTTATAACCTAATGAATTACAGCTAGTGCTCAATTTACAACTGATCACTTAGCAACCAAATTTATGGTTACCTCCAAAAGCAACTTACGACCCTTCAAAGTTACAGCCACTGAAGCAGTTAGGGAAACAAAATTCCTGCACAACTGTGTTCCAGAAGTGGCTGTCTTTTTGGAACAGCCCAGTTTCTTGCAGTTCTTCAAACAAAAAAATGGCAGCTGCTTCCAGGATACAGCCACATGGCCCAGGGATGTTGTGGGATGGAGTAGCATGCCTGCCTACCCCGATGTAAAGCCAGGAGCTGTGGAGATCTTTCAAAAGTGCATGGGTGGCAGGAGGTGGGGAGGAAAGTGTGGGGCCCAGAAGGGTGAGAGACAGAACCAAGGCCTGTGGAAATCCAACAGGGGGAAAGGCCTATAAGGACCTGGAGAACGAAGCAGGCCCAAGGCCTCTGGGGACCTTGAGGGATGGGAAGAGGAGCAGTGGTGGGTTCCTAATAGTTTGGACCAGTTCGGCTAAACCAGTAGTGGTTTGGCAGCCTGGATTGCTGGAATCGGTAGCCATCCAGGCCTGCCACATCTCCAAACTGGTTCCCTGGATGGTGCCATTGTCAGCGCCATTTTGTTTTTCAGTAGTAGTGCCTGACGAAGCCCACCCCTGAAAAGGAGGATGGTCTTGGGGAATGGAGAAGGCCTTGGGAAACCTGAAACAGGTAGGTCTGATCCTGCACTAGGTCTCCCAAGGTAACCCATACTTCTGAGGCATCTGATGCTTTGTTTAATGACCTCGAGGTCGTTTAACCATCACATCATTTAGAACATTTAACGATCATCACAACTTGCGACAGTATTGGGAGATTCCATTGCAGTTATGACACAAGGACTACCTATATAGACAGTATTTATTGTACAACTAAAGATTAATTTACTGTCTAAAATATTTATTTTTCAACCATATCGTGAGTAATGTAGGCTTTTTTTCCCTCACTGGTTTTGGCCCCATGCCTTGAACAGCAGCCCGACATACAGAAAAGTAACCACAATATGTTTTTTTCTGCCACTTATTTACATGCCAAAGAAATATATTTGTGTCAGGTTACTATTAAAGGCACATAGTAGGGCCAATTTTAAAAAGCACAGTCAACTTTGTATTTTAATTATATACAGGCTGTCTTTAATCTTAAACAGACTAAATGCTGCAACCATAGCAAGTGTTATTTGAACTTACTCTTGAGGAATCACATAAAGATTTGCCTTGCAAACACCACCATAAATTCTTGAGATAAAAGACATGCTTATCTTGACCACCCATATTTTTAAATAGTCTGCCTCACTTTTGAACCACTTTAAATATGATATGGTCTGTGGATTTTAAAAAAATATTCTATTAAATGCTCTATTTAAGTAACTTACTTTTTCTTGACAGCTGATGTAGATTGTAGGTAGTCTTCAAGTTACGACCACAATTGAGCCTAAAATTTCTGTTGCTAAGTAAAACATTTGTTAAATGAATTTTGCTCCATTTTACGATCTTTCAAGCCACAGTTGTTAAATGAATCACTGCTGTTGTTAAATTAGTATTCTGGTTGTTAAGTGAAACTGGCTTCTCCATTGGCTTTGCTTGTCAGAGGATTGCCAAGAGTGATTACACGATCCTGGGACATAGCAACGGTCATAAATATGAACCCGCTGCCAAACATCTGAATGTTTGTCACATGGTTATAGGGATGCTACAAAGGTTGTAACTGTGAAAATTGGTCATAAGTAACTTTTTTCACTGCCATTATAACTTTGAACAGTCATTAAATAAACTGTTGAAAATCAAGGACTACCTGTACTTTAGAAACCTGTGTTATCAGTCCCCTACCAGTTTTAATGGTTGAATCAAACTATTTTTCAATCATCTCATACTACCTATAGATTCTTATATAGTGGTAAACTATAACATATGTAAACAAATACACCAGTGGCTTGGGGAACCTCAATGTTTGCAAAGTGCAACAGTTCTTGGGGGGGGGGGCACTGCATCAGTTTTCACAAACCTGGCACTGTCTCAATAAGTTGGGATAGCAACTCCTAGAATATATAACATTTGGCCATTTTGGCTAGGGAGTTGCTGTCATAACACATCTGGACCAAAATGCTCTGTGACTTCAAAAATAAGATTGATGGGTGACAAGGAAAAATTGAACCTTATAGGTAGAGTGGATTGGAATTAAATATAACTCAAAAGGGTAAGACTAGATGGCTGACACAGAAATTCCATAAAAATTGTCCCTATTGACAGCCATGCACAGTGAAAATGGAGAACAATTTGGTATTGACTCTATAACCTGTGACCTGCTGGATCAGGTTTCAGAGAGACTCCCTTACCTAAACAGAAACAAAATGGCCTACAAGGTAGGCAAAAAAACAGGTGGGAGAGAGAAAAACTTCTAACTTCCTATCAGCTTTCCCACTGATGTTATTTGTGGGAATCTGGCAGGAAGTAGTGGAAATCCCTTTTCAATCTCCTTCTTTCACCACCCACCCACCATCCAAGCAGCCTATCCTACCTGCCCACTGGGCCTTACTGTAAGTCAGTGATGGCGAACCTATGACACGCGTGTCAGTGCTGACATGCGTAGCCATTTGGGGTGACACGCACAGGATTTCATGCGATTCATCCTCGGCTCCTGCACGGCCGCCGAGGATGAAAGAATCTGTGCTGGAGGAACGGGGGGGCGGGACGTGTGATCTCCCCCGGCCACACTCACTTACTGTATCGCCGCCGCCCCTTTCTGAGCGCAGAGGCTGCTGGTAAGGCGTGCGTGCCGTGCGCACACACGTCATCAGCGCGGCGAGGGAGGACCCGCAGGAGAGGAGTGCGGGAACAGTGCGCGCCTCTCTCCAGTCAGGCCGGCACAGAGAGTCTACTCCTGGGACTGTCGGTTACGACTGCACCACAGCAGGGAACAGCGGAGTGCCAACGGGAACTGTGAGCGCCATTAGCAGCAACTATTGGGGTGCCATGGACTTGTATATTCCATCAACATGCTGCTCCGGCCCGCCCCCGCTATGAATATTCATATTCTTCGCCCTCGCGTCACTAGGAATATTCATAGCAGGGGCGGGCTGGAGCGGCATGTTGATGAGGACGTGGAGCTGGAAGCAGCCGACTCCACAGCCCTGGTTCACGGCACCCCAAACAAGTTCAATAATATCAAGGGCAACATACGAAATCGACTGATGAACAAAGAAGTTACTAAGCAGGTATGTTAAATAATTTGTTTTTGGTTTATTAAATACAATTATATATTGCAATTATACATTTTTGTAGTTTAAACTATAAATTGCGCAAAATTATGTTTTTGTCGAAGTGACACACAACGCGAGTTATGCTCGATTTTTTGCCGATTTTTGACACACCACGCCAAAAAGGTTGCCCATCACTGCTGTAAGTCAATTGCCGAAGTGGAGCAACTTCCAACTTTCTGCCACTTTTCCAATTGGCTTTGCTCAGAAATCACTCTACTTTGGTTGACCACCAGAACTGCTTGTCACTTTGCTGGAACAAGGTGAACAAAGCCCACCCCGCTCCGGATCCCAGCTTGTCCCCAAGATCCCCTTCCATCCAAAGGTCTCATCTATCAAGTTTCCCCATTCTCCATCTAGCCCTACCTTGCTATCAGGCATCCAAATTGCTCCCTTGTCCTGCCCTTGCCACCCATTGCCATTTCAAATTTCAGTCTTGATTCTTTTCCATCAACCAATTGTGTATAGGGGCCAGAGAGAGGAAAGATGGTAGGGATATGGTCCTCCAATATTCCCTTGGGCTTCGCAACCTATGGAATTCTGGGAAATGTAAAGAGGAGGAGAAGTAATGCAGAAGTAGCCACAACTTCCCCAAATTTCATTCCTCAGAAGTCATAGGTCTCAGCATTCTTTAAGTTATCCCATTGGAGTTAACTTGGTTCAAGTGTTGCCCTATACTATTCAATTTCCTCAACTGAAGCTTGCAAAAAATGGAGAGGAGAGTTATAATAATACAGAGATAGAAGATAGCTATAAAAACTTCTTAAAAGACAGGCAAAATACAAACACATTAGCAAAATCACAATATGCCAACAGTGCTCAACAGTGATTTTTCACAGGAAAAAAAAAAGCCAGAAATTAAATTTGAGAATAAACTTGGGAACATAGTTTCTATAGAAATTCCCAAGTTTAATTCCTGGCTTTTCACTTTGGAAGTTGAGGTAAGAAATGTTGGAAAGATCATAACCAAGATTCTGCATAATTTAATTAAGAAAAGATAAAGGCCTTAAAGGTTGCATGTTAGCTTTTGAACAAGGAAATAAACCATTTTAACTAAAGCAGTATCAAGAATGTCACAACAGGTGGCAACACTTAGGCATTCTTGACTGATCTCATTAAAAGTAACAACAGCTGAACCTGGTTAATACTTAAATAAGAGACCACCAGAACCTATAGATAAAATGGGAAGTTAAAAAAAAGCATTTTGCAAAATGGCAAAGACAAACTATTTCCCCACTGTTGCCAAGGAAACTTCACAGATATTGTTCATATAATTATCAAGAGTCAAAATTAGTACCAAGGGAATTTTTACTGTTTTTCTCAACACCTATAACTAGGCCTGGTCAACAGAGGCATCAGCATGAGGTGGAACAAATTGGAAGTGGCAGAATAAACTGTAACACTTTTTCAGGAAGGTGACATAGCATACTTTTTTTTAAACTTGCAGCCAATTATAAAGTTTTGAACTTCTGGAATAATTTTTTTGCTACAGAAAAATAGCTAAAGTGCTTTCATTTTCTCACTATAGATGACTTCATGGAGAGCTATGCACATACTATAACTTACAGGACAAATAAGCAAATGTTTTGCTTGTAACAGACTCAGGAGCAAGCTCCATCATTTAAAGGGATGGATTGGGTGTCCAACTTTTTGGCTTGCCTGAAAAATAAAGATTGTCTTGGGCCATATATAAAATATGTATAATATGTTTCTATATAATATATAGAAACAGCCAACTATTTTTTTATATTTATTATCTTGTGAGGTTGCATTGCTAGCTTCCAGAGCCACAGATGCTTCATGGACCACAGACTGGACACACCTGATTCAGAGAATGAAAGCTACTGCCAGCCCAAGAAAAGTATAGCTTTTTAGATAAACCAAGAGACGCTGTGGCTCAGTGGCTAAGATGCTGAGCTTGTTGATCAGCAGGTCGGTAGTTCATGATTCGAATCCCTAGCGCCACATAAAGGGGTGAGCTCCTGTTACTTGTCTCAGCTTCTGCCAACCTAACAGTTTGAAAGCATGTAAAAATGCAAATAGAAAAATAAGAACCACCTTTGGTGAGAAGGTAACAGCACTCTGTGTACCTTCAGTGTTTAGTCATGCCAATCACATGACCATGGAGACATCTTCAGACAGCGCTGGCTCTTTGGCTTCGAAACAGAGATGAGTAGTGCTCCCTAGAGCTAGAAACAGCGGACTCTAAACAGAGTCAAACTGGGTTCATCCTTGGATAAAAGACTAGAAAATTCCAGGCCTACAAGTTAGCCTGAGAAATTTTTTTGAAAATCTTCAAAATATGATAAAAATTAATTCTGCAACATTGCCATGAAAATTCTATGGCTGTTTGTGTCCTCACTACGAGTCAAACTCTACCCAGGAGAATCTTGCCCATTTAACATGGCTTCCTAATAAAATGCTCTTTTAGATTTTGCAACCTGAAAAATAAATGTGTTTTAAGTCATTCTGCGCTCAAGCAAAAAACAAAAAACACCCTCAAGTCTAATCATAGGATTTGACTTTGTAGAAAATTAAATTAAGTGGTTAATTGTTTGATGTCTATCTCAAGGCTTATAAATATGAGTTATGCATTTTAGATGTGGAGAATTTTCTCTCCTTGCAGAAAATGTGCCTACATATTTGACAGAAAATGTTTCTCTATTTTCAGTCCAGTGGATCTACCTAGTTCTTAAATAAGCAGAGAATATATAGACACAGTAGCAGAATATAGATGATAGTATTCATTCCACATGACATGACCACTGCTGAATAGGGGACATGGTTAGTTTCAGATACATTCACTGTTACTCAGGAGTGTCTGTAACAAGCCAAGATATCAAAATGAATGCGTGAAATTTTTTTATTAAATGATGTAATCATGTGGATATAAAAGTTGTGACATTTGCATGATTATGTAACCATGAATGTGGTATCAGGTGCTCTTATTCTCTCTGTAGACTCCACCATGCTGGCCCTCCCAGCTAACACCACAATAAGTGATGGAAAAAAAGTTCAAATTATTGTTGCCAGAGACTTAGGTATTTGGACTCACAGGTTAATTCTGTATAACTTGATTTCATATATTTAGAACCCATCCCCCCCCCCCAAAAGATTGTATAGAATGTCTTCCTACAACTTGGTACCCTCCAAATAGCAATTCTGAAGTCATAACCCAATCACAGGTGGAGGTCAACATGCTGTAGTAGAGTGACGTGAAGTGAGCTTCCAAATCAGGCAGTACCAAATTTTAAGTTTAGCCCCACCCTTCCCCGACCCACTTTGTATAGAACCGGAGAATGGGAGCATTTTTAGCTGCCCAGTGTAGGAAGCCATATAAATTGAACAAATAAAGACACAGAGCAAGGAATGCATGTCTTGTATTTAAGTACAAACAGGCTTCTACTCTCATGTGTCCTCCAGACAGGTTAGCCCCCAATCCCCATTATCCAGTCCAGCATGGGCCCAGGATGATGGGGCTATCAACCTTTCCACATATCTAGAGCACACTTGCTGGCAAGATTCGGAGAAGGACTTAAATGTAGTTAACTGAAGACGGCTGGGAATTGTTAGTAGCACTACTACTAGGCCAACTCCCGGCGACCACGGAAAGGCGTACCTTTTCACCTACTCTTTCCAGCATGGAGCCAGCTGGCTGTTTTCTTGCCCGCCCTCCAGCCTAGTAAGTCACCCTATGCCGCCTCCTACCCACCCCGGTCTTCGGCCAGTTCTCAGGCCTACAACCTGCAGCCGGGTGGGGTATTCCCCCCCATGCACGGAGGCGAGGAGGGGAGGGGGAGAAACTCACGCGTTGCCCACGTGGATGCGGGGCGCCACTTCGTTGCTGTGCGCGCTGGGCAGGCTGTAACAGCCGCTGCCGTTGGCCAGCAGGTCGTTGAGCTCTTCCACCGAAATCTGGAACTCTGACATGGCTCGTTCGCCCCGCCGATATGGGCAGGGCCGCCTCCACGCTCCTTTCCCCGGGTCCTGCTTGATAGGAGGGGCCGCGATCAGCTGGTGCACGGCCGGCAACTCCCAAACTGGCCAGGAGGGAATGGCGCGGAGTAAAGACCGTGCGCCTTAGGGGCTCCGCCCTCAGAGTTTGACCATCCTAAAGGGACCGTGCGGTCTTTTTTTTTTTCCCCACGGGGGCTTTCTTTTTTTTTCTTTTTCCTGCCGGTGGGTGGAGGGAGGCTTTCTAAATATTTAGGGTCGACTCTCTTCTGAGGCCCATAATAATTGTCTGGGTAGAGACCCGCGCACGTTGCCTGTGTGTATGTTGCACGCTCCAGATTCATGTGTTCCTGTGTTTATCATTTAATGCTACAGGTGCTTGGGATCGGTTTTGGAGGGAAATTCTAGTTCCCGGTGTGTAAAGGTAATCGGGGCTGTTAAAGCAAAAGTTCAAACGTTTTGTCTGATGCTTCTCTTGTACCAGTGAAATGACATCTCTCACTAAATGAAAGAGACCCTTGTTCCACATTGTTTTCAAACAATGTCAAGGCCATATATATTATAAAAACTCCACCCATTCTTGATCTTAATCAACAGGCCATGTTCAGGTTTGGCAACCTATTGGCAACCTATTCTCGTTTTTAGAAGAGCCATTGCAAAATTATGAGGTGTTATATGTAAACAAGCTAGGCAAAATTCTGACGTTTACATTTTTCACTTAGATAACCTAAATTTCTGAATATGTACAATAGAATGAACAGAAACTAATCCCATAGCCAGTGTTCACATGACCCATTAGGCTGGACTAGGTTGATATGTAATTTTATGTGTCGCAGCTGTTCAACATGAATTTTAGCTGCAGTGGAAGTTATTTGCTTTCAGGAGAATTTGCTTCCTAAAAATGTATTTCTTTCTTATATTTATTTCCTTTCTTTCCTCCAAGAGCTGCCAATTACCTCTTCCTACTCTTTCATTTTATCTTTGTAGTACTCCTTTGTGAAAAATAATAGCTGTGTTCACACAGTATTCCATTATTTTGCTTAACTATGGTTTCTTCAACAAACTGCAATTAGCTGAGTTCAGACAATCAGGGTTTATAAGTAGACTCTTTCAGCATGCATAGAGTATGTTTTTCGGTATTGAATTCATTTTTTCCTTTGCAAAGTAAGAGGCAATACTCAAAGTTTGATATATTTTTACAAATTGGTGACTGCAAGGCATATCCTCAAGGAATAATTTCCCATCGTTCCTGCAAAACAGGCATACACAGACAAACATAAGGTTCTCAACTTAACACCACAATTGAGCCCAATATTTCTTTGGCTAAGTGAATTTTGTCCCAATTTGCAATCTTTTAGCCATCATTGTTAAACAAATAGTTGTAGTTCTTAAGTGAATCATGAGGTCATTAAGTGAGTCTGGCTTCCCCACTGACTTTGCATGTCGGAAGCTGGCTGGAAAGGGTTAGAAATGGTGATCACATCAGCCCAATACAGTGCAACTGTCTCTAATACATGCCACTTGCAAAGCACCTGAATTCTGATCATGTGATTATGCGGATGCTGCAGTGGCCGTATGAAAAATAATCATGTCATTTTTTTCAGTGCTGTTTTCAAAGTATTCCTTTGAAATGTCACCAAATGAATTGTTGTAAGTCAAGAATTACCTGTGTATGTATATATGTGTGTGTATGCGCACGTATATATAATTTTTATTAAGAATTTTGATAATACAATTTAAATGTAAAGAAAGAAAAGAATAAAAAGTAAAAAATGCACTAAAAATAAAAAGAATGTAATAATGAAAGAGAAAAGAAATAAAGATGTAATTTCTAACTTTCATTGCAAGAATTATAAACAAATTTAGTGATTCTTCACACCCTCTAAAGTTACAAATATACATCCCATATTCAAGCTCTTATCTACAAACAAATCCATAAAACATAATCTTTTCAGTGTTAATGTCACCAGAAAGTCCATAAAGAGTTGCCAAAAATAGCAATCTTATTTTAACCTTGATCAACCAACTTTATTTATATATTTTCTTCTAACAGTGTTAATCTTTAGTTCATTCAAATATTGTCATAGATTTTGATTTCTCTTCATTTTTTCTTTGGGTGGCATGATGGTTCAATGGTTAAGACTCTGGGCTTGTCGGCTGCAAAAGCCAACAGCCCAGGTTCGAGACCCGAACATCACATGACAGGATAAGTTTCCGTCCTCACCCTTGTTCCTGCCAAGATAGCAGTTTGAAAGCATGCAAATGCAGATAGATACATAGGTACCAGTGGGAAGGATGCTTCATGATGCCATAATCATCACATGACCATGGAAATGTCTTCAGACATCCCTGGCTCAATGGCCTTTAAAGCAGAGATGAGCAAATGTCTTCCCCAACTCCAGTTTTGTCTTCCTGGATTGTAATTTATTGTTTCTGCTGGAGGAAGAGATGGAAGGCTAAATGACGGCAAATTACTCTTCCTCTTCTCCTTTCTAGCTTTCTTGGCTTGGATGTTGAGATGGCCCTCTTGTTTTCATTCTGCTAAATTCCCTGTGCATCTGGTAATATACCTCACCATGGCACGGAAGGACACTGTACCTCTGCCGACTCTGAAGCTACTGTTGATTGGAGACAGCGCAGTGGGGAAATCCAGGTGCATGGGCAGGGTCACCAAATGGGATGGCAATGGGGAACTTTGTTCCAGGAAAAAAAGGCAGATAGATGTTCCTTTGTGGTTTACTATTTTTTCCTCTTTTGTCTGTTCCTGTAGCCTTTTGCTGAGATTTGCTGAAGACACGTTTGAGCCATACCTCAGTCCAACTATTGGTGAGCCATGCTGCCTTTCATATCTGGGGAAAAGAAGGGGGAGTCAGAACTGTGACTATTGCATCATGTGACTATTGTAGATTGACAGCCAAACTAAAGATTTTAGTTAAAGACACATACATATACACAAACGCACTCATACAATTTTAGTGTTCCTCATATTTGGCCTTTTAACCATGTTTTAATGCATGCTACGTTGCCCAAACCTGAAATAGCTACAGTTCCAAAAATGGAAATTTGTACCCCAAATTTGTTGTACAACTGTATATAATTGAGAGGCAGTATTTTCTGTTAAACCTCTTTAAATTAACTTGTGATGTCAATATACAGATAGTATTTGATCTATGGCTGGTCACTAAGGGACCATTTGAAGAAATGAACAACCTAAAAAAGGAGATTTACGACATGGATTCGAAGTTCCTATAGTCAAAGTTTCCTTTGCAGTCACGTGACTGAATTTATCATTTGCAGTACAGTGGTGATTCACTTAATGACCACTAGAGGGACATAAAGGGACATAAAATTAGGTGCCACGAGTGATTGAAGTTTTATGACCATTAAAGCATATGGCCATAAAGGGCAGACTCCAGTATGGTTGTATGGTGTTTTTTTTTTTTAGTAATATTTTTTATTTTATTTTTTCATTTTCATACACTCACATGTATACTGTGCATAGCCAACACCATACAGTATTAAACAATAATTGCATCAATTCCTCTTGTCAACAATACCCCAGAAAATAGAAACCCAATATACTTCTTCCACTCTCCATACACCTCTTTCTTTCACCACCCTCCAACTTTCTATCTCCCTCCATCATCCCCCTCTACCCTACTTCCCCTCCCCCTCTACCACTCCTCTCTCCAAATCCACTCCCCCCCCTTCCTTCTCCCCTTCCCTCCCACCTTCTCTCCCATCCCTCTCTGCCCATCTTTCTTCTTTCCCACTCCTCCTCCCCTTGGTGTATTTCCACTATATGTCAGTATGGTTGTATGTTGAGGACTACCTGCAATGTGGGATTAGTGGCTGAAAAGGAATCAACCATAATTTTTTCAGAAGAAACATTCAAGTTGAAATAATATAGACTACATCAGGATTTGGGTGAATAAATTTGCACAAAGTACAGTCACAAAATATATTTATGCTACTTTTCTTTAATTGCATTTGATAATTGCATTTGATACATAGTCCAGTTTGACAAATTGCATTAATTAGATAGGAATTTCCTACTCACATCGCCAAGATCTGATTTAAAATGCCCATCCTATTCTAACCTGCTACTTTCCAGACATGCATAGATTGCTGTTCTGACTCTTCATTATTTCTGTGGCAGGATCCATACAGTATATCACCACCAAGGCATAGTATGATTTTATTTGGTTTGACTTGCCATGTTTTTCTATAAACTAACATTGATGGCTTAACCCAGGGTTTCCCAGCCTTGTTGCGCCAATGGACAGTGTGGAACTTTGAGACTGTATCATAAGCATTCTTACAAAATAGTGGCTCCGGTAGGTGTGGCCAATCACAAATCATCCTTTCACTAAGAGGGCATGCTTATAAAAAAAGCAACAGCATCAATCCTTTATTACTATTTTTCTAAGATAGTCTTCAGTGTCTGTGTGAGCACCAGAAGCAGCCTTAGAAAAAGACATTTAATTTTAAAAATTATGAGCAAAATAAAGCAAATTTTTCCAATACTCTTATTTTCTAAGAATGCCCCCAGTTACTACTGAGAATTGGGGATCTTGCTGAAACTGCTGGTTATGCCTAATGCTGCATTACCTTCTATTTGTTTGCTCTATTACTGTTAGACCATTGACTCTATTATTGTCAAGCAGCTGGTCAATCGGCAGAATGCTGCTCTCAGGTTCCATGTTAGGCACAGATGATTTGGTGTATTTTGCTGATCCTGTGTGTCTCTCTGTTTGGTTTTCAGGTGTTGATTTTAAAGTGAAGAAAATGGTGGTTGGGAATTTCCCCATTCAGTTAGCAATATGGGTAAGCCGCAGAGTCTCCCTTTCCAATTCAGGAAAGTAATGTCTAAGAAAAGGGGAGGGGAGGGGAGGGGAAGGGAAGGAGGGGGGAAGGAAAGAAAAGAAGGAAAAGAAAGAGAGAGAAAGAAAAACAAAGAAATATGAAAAAGCAACATTCTTTCGGTCTGTGCTAAGAATTCATATTCCTGAAACTGTCATTAGTGTTGCATAACATACACAGAGATGACCAGTTTTTCCACTCTCATATTCTTCGGATTCCAATTCAAATTGCACTTTCTGTTATTCTGAGCTGTCCTGATCTTTTCAGACCTTTTCAGAAATTGGAACACTACAAGGTTGGAGCATGTTTACATGCAGGGAACTACCAGCCAATCAGTGCTACCCTTTGGCTTTGTAGGTGAGCAGAAAATCGCCAGTCAGCAGGGTTTAACTGTCTTGTTCTGCACCCAGATTTTCATCAAAACATCTCTTTCCTCTCCAAAATAAATAAATTGATTCGGTTCTCCCAAGTCTGTATCTCTCCCCTTCAAAGCAATTGATGCTGGCATACCAGGATGCTAAGGAAGAAAAGTAGGAGCTGGGAGGCAGGTGGGCTGGAATTCAGTGGGAGCACAGCTGCCCCTCTCAGCTCAAGGGAACATTTCGGCAGCGATGTTCGCTGCCTTGTGAGTGGCAATAGAATTATCCCCCCCCCCCGCCCCAATCCATAACCAGATTTACACTTTTACCTGGAAGCCTCCTGATAACTGGTAGTTATATCTTCAAACAGAAGCGAAAGTGGACTTTTATCTAATCTTGTACTGCAGTGACTCATACACATATAACATCTTCTCATACTTGCCCTCTGCTTCGAGTCGGAGATTGATATTTTTAAAAAATCAATAGTGGCCTATTGATATTATGCAAATCCAACTTTTGAGAAACACAAAATCTGTATTACTCTATTATAAGTGTTTTCATTAAGACTTTTCCCTCTTCGATTGTTTTTCTAAATATTCAAAACCCTGGTGGATTTTCCTATGGTTTTAAATACTTGATGGCTATTGAGGATGTGGGCTCAGGTTTGGATTACTTAAATAATCAGTGTAACGTAAGTCACTCTGCTGCTCTTTCCCTATGACACAGTTGCTGCAAATGTCTTGCAAGGCTCTATCACCATAGATCCTTTCAGTGTACAACTCTATGGCTACGGAGGCTTGCAAGAAGTAGGGACAGCTATAAAGTCCACTCGGTAATCTCAGTATCTTTCTTGTAGACTCGGTGGCCATAGAATTCTCTAAAAACTGGGACTTTGGAGCCCTTGACTGGTATGCTGGGAAGAGTCTAAGACTTTGAAGCTTTGAGATTTCAAAGGGGAAATAAAAAAATTATGTATACAAATGTATCTTTATGTGCAGAACAAACTGTATGGGCAGTCCTCAACTTTGCCCCCTGGCATCAAATGCAAATCTTGAAGCCAGGATCTTATCTTCCCAATATATAGGCTGCTGTATCCATTTCATATTTGGAACTGAAACTGTGAAGAATATGCAGAGGGAAAAACCATATGCAATCTTACAGCACATATTATATCTCTCAAGCAAGTTGTCTTGCTTCTTCACGTACCTCATTTCTTCTCATAAATATGTGCTTTGTTGTCAAGCCTGGGAAATTTTTGTTTTATGTTAAAAGCCTAGGGCTGAAGATGGCAGATTGTGACTTTAGATTTCAGCTTTAGGGCCTCGCAATCTTGAGCCTATATGTTAGCTGTCCCAAAGGCAGTTTTATTTTTTGTAAAACAACTTTTTTTTAAAGTTTCTGCTAGAAAAACTGCTAGAGTTTTAAATTACCCTTTAAATTTTTTTTTCTTTTGCAGGACACAGCGGGGCAGGAAAGATTTCGAACATTGACTCCAAGCTATTATCGAGGTGCTCAAGGTATAATTTTAGGTAGGTGGTAATCATAGCACGAACATAATCAACCTTACTGAAGCCAAACACATTAAGGGCAGAGGTAAATGGAAGTACATCTATTCCTCTCAGGGTAGCTGGAACAACAGCCTCTGAAGAACCATTGGTGGAGTTTGCTCCTAGGCTACTGATTGTTTGTTGGCGGTGATTGTTTTTCAGCAGAGTTTCATGTTACTTAAAATATTTCAAATATGAAAGCCAAAGTCCCCTTAGTTTTATTTATGTTTCTATTGATGGAGATGGAGATGTAAAGCACGCCAGGCTTTCAAACTTTGATTCAAGTTAAGCTAAACACTGAAGACTATTTTAATGTGGCCATAATATCCCCATCCTCCATTTCCCCTTCAGAATATTTTGCTATGTTCCCAAGGTGATTTTATCATGTGGGGACAATCTCCTTATGGCTTGACATTAATTACATGCAATAGATGTGGCCTTCATAATCCAAAACCTTATTTGGTGCAATAATTACAATTCCATTGCATTCACCATGGGGAAGAGTTACCTCTGTGTAGATATAACATACTGCCATTTGAATGCTGGAGAAATTGTGTTGGAGCAGAGAGTGTCACTTAGAGAGACCACACAAGAAATAATAAATCATGGGAAAAGTCTTGAGAGCTCCCATTCTTCTTATGAATTTCAGAAGCAAATTCACACCAGTGCCATATTTCACTATTACACACTGGGAAGAAAAGCTGGTTCTCAACATTGGTATATTTGTCCTGTGCTATATAGTCTACAAGCTGCTGCTTTTTACCCCTACAATTGGGGGAGGGGGGAGAGATGAAAATATAGAATAAGTTTCTAGCGTGGATGGCTGCCAAGCAGAGGTATGTTTGATGGCCAGGACACTATTTGGAGGAGGATTGGCATAGATGGGACGAAGATGCAGGGGGCATGTGCCCTCATCACACAGGTAAATGAGGCCAGAATCTTGCATTTCCCTCCTGAATTTAAGCGTTTTGAGATTTTTCTCTGTAGGTATATCTGCGTTTTAATCCAAGAACAGCAGACAAGAAATCTGGTGGCCGCCTAATGTTTTCAGTCAGAACTATCATCTTTATTTGCTATTAAGATATGTTCAATAATAATCAGTTGCACTTGAAGGCTGAAGTGTTTGGGAGGCATTAGAATGCTTACCTTTTTTATATACATCATTTGGGCTAACTTCTGCAGGGATTATCACAAAAACCTTCCTTTTGTCTATATCCCTCCAGAAGTTATGAACCTACTAACTCACTAAGGATGGTTAATTGTTAGAAATGATTGGGAGATAGTCCAAGATAGTTCGTAAACCTAAGTAGAACCAGATGTGGTTCTATCCACCCAATCACTTTATGTCATGTCGACATTTTCCATTTTTTGTGCTTACTGAAAATGCTCTCCTATGTAAACACAAGGCGTCTGTTTGGTTTACACCATTATGCAGTTTATGATGTTACCAGGAGAGAGACATTTCTGGGCCTGGAAAGCTGGCTACAGGAGCTAGAGATCTATACCAAGAAGAATGTTGTGAAGATGCTGGTAGGCAACAAAATTGATGAGGTAAGTTATAAATTGGGATTAAACTTGGTGTTTGTGTGACAAACTAGGAAATTTTAGACTCCTTGTTATCTTGCTGGGATGCAAGAGATCTATAAATGGGAGATTAGATTTGGAGATGCACGTATAAGCAGAGTAATGAGGAAAGGTACAAATTGTCATGGCTGTGGTTTCTCTAGGTATAACATGGCTATGAAACATAAATCATCAGATTACTAAATAAATAAATTGTTAGATCTTTGAGTTAAAGTGATACCAAAAAATGCTGAGAACATCTTGGACAATAAGAAGTATAAATCATTCAAAAGTAAATTATATAAAATGAGTCTGTCCATTGGACAGACTCATATTAAAGTTAAACATTAGATATTTTGGACATGTAATGTGAAGGTAACTGTCATGGGAGAAGACAGTAGAAAAATTTAAGACAAAAATAAAAAAAAATGATAGACAATAAGGTAGCTATATACATTTACTGACATATCTTGTTAAGCAGAAACATTTAGAGAAGGAATTTATGATAGGCAGTTTTGGTGAATGGATACTCCTAGGGCCTAAAGAGTTGGAAATAACTGAATGGCTGAACAACAGTGAAAGAAAAAGTATTGGGAAAGGATTAACAGAAATATAGAGAGAATTGTGGAAATAAATGAAGAAAATAGAGGAGGGAGTGAAACAGAGGAATCTATGAAGTGAAAGTGTGTGTTATGGAATGCATTAGGAAAATAGGAAGTAGATTGTACAATAAAGTGATCATTGTAACAAAAAAAGCTTTTCCTTGCAATGTATGGTCCTCTGAATAATTAAAATTGTATAGAACCTAGATTAAAAACGCTCCCACATTTTAGGTTGCCTGATAGCAAATGCACATAGTGTGCAGCCTCTGGTAGAGCTGAAACGCAAAGCCTGTTAATAAGTAAGCAACAAGATTGAAAGGCTGGCTGTAATTAGTTTCCCTCCTTCCCTCCCTCCCTATCACCAAAAATCTTGTCCCCGTCTGCAGAAGCCTGTTGGATGTTTGCTCCCTGTTATTGCCTGCCTCCTACGCTTTGCCAGAGGCATCAGCTGCCTTCATACCTCAGCATCCTGAACGAGACCTCTCCATCTTTCTCCTGCTCTGATGTAATGGGCAATCTGTTCAAGCTGCTTCAGAAGCCAGCAGTTTCTCTGTCGCTACTCTGTGTTTTGGGTCTTTTTTTTTTTTTTTTTTTTTTTGGTTTCTGCTTTCACTAGACACTGGAGTTTTGTTAATTCCCTTCCCTAGTAAGAAAAACAGTCGTAGCTGAGGGAGCTCTCATGTATGGCTTCTCTTCCAATATTTGTTGCAATTCTAGTTCACTTTTTTTGCTCTGCCTTTTGCTTCTTTAATTCTGATTATACTACCATGTACTTCATAAAATTTACATCAGAACTAATATTCACTCTCAATATACAAAACGAAAAAGATCAGCCTTAGATATGCTGCAAGACCAAAGGAAAATGGACAAACGACCAGCATCTTCAGAGGTTCTTTCATTGCACATATGATTATCAATATACGTGCACTTGCCATATTTTGAGACTACATTCTTTTTAATAGGATTGTGCTCAGGAAAACTGTTCTGCCTATTGTCTGTGGAGGTTCAACAGTCGTCATGGTTATCCCAAAGGTGCTTTTTCTCCAAAAGGAAACTGGACTTCCTTGGTTTTTTCTTTGAAAAAGTTTCACTTATCCAAGAAGCTTCTTCAGTACTTAAGAAAAAGTCAAGAAAATCTGGTTGCTTTTTGGAAAAAGCACCTTTGGATGTTCTACCAATTATATTAAAAAGCAAGTTTATATGACACTGATTGAGAAAGCCAGTCAGAAAACCTATATTCTTCTTTTTACAGCTATGAATGGTGCTGATTGGCTTGTTCTTTTACTAATCCTCCTTCCCATGAAGAAAACTATTTTTTTCATTATCGAGTTATATATTTGTGAAGCCCACATACAATAATTGTATTAGTGATTGACTGTGCAATATTTTGGAGTTCAGAGGCATACTTAAATGTTTTTTGAACAGGGAATCAGTGTTTTTTAAAACTACATTAATGTTTATATCATCTTTAAATTACAGTACTGGCACTACACTTTTTGTTTGTTTCCTTCCTCTGATAGGAAATCTTGCCAATCTTTCATGTTGTTGTTGTTGTTGTTGTTGTAGTAGTAGTAGTAGTAGTAGTAGTAGTAGTAGTAGTACAGAGGAACCAACATAAAGGATTTGAAGATTTCTACATCACACCTGAAGGGACTTGGTGGCTCAGGGGCTAAGACGCTGAGCTTGTCGATCAAAAGTTTGGCAGTTCAGCGGTTCGAATCCCTAGCGCCACGTAATGGAGTGAGCTCCCGTTACTTGTCCCAGCTTCTGCCAACCTAGCAGTTCGAAAGCATGTAAAAATACAAGTAGAAAAATAGGGACCACCTTTGGTGGGAAGGTAACAACGTTCCATGCGCCTTGGGCACTGAGTCATGCTGGCCACATGACCACAGAGACGTCTTCAGACAGAGCTGGCTCTTCAGCTTTGAAACAGAGATGAGCACCGCCTCCTAGAATCGGGAGTGACTAGCACATATGTGCAAGAGGAATCTTTACCTTTATCTTATATCAGAATTGAATGTTGAACTAATGTTGAACTGAACATAAGCACCAGTTTAGTCAGGAACATTTTACATATGCCAGATTTCCAGTGGAGAAATTGTAAAGAACCAAAAGAGTCTCAAAAGAACAATAAATAGAATAGGGGAGAATTAAATCCACCCTTTATGAGTTTTTGGAACCTTAATACAAAATTCAGATCTATCTATTTTTATGTTTGAAAACAAGAAATTTGTAAATCTGTTGAGTGTGTTGACTCATTCTTCTATCACTGTGTTTTACAGAGATAACAGTTCTGTTAGTATTCAGTAGATATATAGTAAAGAGAAGGAATGAAGGATGCATGGTTGTGCGGGGCTTTGTTGATTCCCAGCTCCTGTTAATACAAAAAAAGTCTAGATAGAAATGCAAGAATAACAGTTAGTAGGATAGGAGTGGAAAGCAACTGGCCTATATATTCAGTGTGGCCCGTGAGTCTTCCTATGTTCCCCCACCAGCATTTAAGTTAAGACATTTCATCCATTAAATACTGTATTTGATTTATATCATCATCATCTCACAGAGAGAGACTTTTTTTTATTTTTCCAACACACCGCAGGTTGGAATTGCTATGTAATTATAATTTATCAAACCTTGTCAAATCTAGGAAATGGCATCTTTGGTAAAATAATCTAACTGGCCTTTTGCCAATTTAGAAGACAGTCCTGTGAGGTCTCAAGCTTGACAGTTTTCTTGCAGATGTTTAATTACCTGACCAAATAACATTATTAGTAGTGGAAGGGGGTGGAGTTTGCTCTATATACAAGTGGTTTGCCCTGTCACTGTTATTGGTGGTTCCAAAATTAGGCTATTGTTTGCTGTTTGTATATCTGAGTTGGTAGTTTGTTGATTGGGGTATTGTTTACTGCTTAACTGTTAATCCAGTATTAATCTAGAAGAGAGTCCTTCTTCCTTTCCTTCCCTTCCTTCCTTCCTTCCTTCCTTCCTTCCTTCCTTATCTACCTACCCATATCAAGTACCTAATAGTTTTCTCTCCCTATCTACAGACCAACCGTGAAGTAGAAAAAAGAGAAGGATTGCTATTTGCACAGAAACACTCCATGCTCTTTATAGGTATGTGAAGAATATGAGGAAACATTCTGATTTGCCAGAAGTAAAATCATGGCAAAAACCATCATTTCATTATCTTTGCAGATCTTCTCCCCAGCCTACTCCTAGCACTATTCCTTTTAACCCTTCCAAAAAACCCCTATGTGGGATGGGCTTAGGTTTCTCTCCCACCTAAGCCCTAAATGTCAGTGCTAGGGCTTAGGTGGGAGGGAAAGTGGCATCAGATTTGCTCCTGCAAAGGTCCTTAGATATCCTTTCAGAACTATAGAACTGCTATTTCGGGGCCTTTCACCAGTTAAAGAACAGTCTGTCAATCCAGTCTGACAGTTGGCATGAAACAACATCAGCATATTTGCCAATCTGCATTCTTCTGTCTTTGTTACGTTAAATCACATACTAATGACTTTGTCCTGATTTGTGAATGAGCCATTCTTTATAGGCAAATTGGTTCCCCACCCCCACCCCTCCCCATAACTTTGCAGATCCCCAGCCACCTAGGAGAACATCCACAAATGCAGCCAGAATGTGAATGGTCTGACTTCAGGACTTGATCTGTCATCTCTAGGCAGGCTTGCCAGTCCCTTCTCCCAAGGTACACTAAAATAGTGAAACATTTGGGAAATGTTTCCAGGGAGAGAGGCAGATCTTTCCAGGATTGGACTATAGCTAGGCCCTTCAGAGCCATAGAACTGAACTAGTTGATGGGCAATCACTCTTGTTCTTGGCAGTAGAGAGGGAGAAGCAATAAAGAATAGTATAGAAAACTAGGCAATAAACAACAAATGTCGAGTTCAGCATCCTTCATTATTTTCCGGACACAGTTGTTAGGAAGAGCAAGGCTGCAGCATAATTAAAAATTTCACAAGCCAATTAAATAAATTAACACAAACATGCCCTTTGTTCTTCCCCGGCTGACATTGTGGAATTCTGTTATGCTATTTTACCCTTGTTGGAAGCCTGGAGAGAAGCTGGTGTCAGAGAAGAGAGAGTTGGATCCCATAGTCTCTCAGCATAAATGTGCATAAATTTTATTTTCCCCATCACTGAGTTAAAGCACTGCCCCTGCATCCTTGAGTTAGCATAAAACAGTAGCAACATAATGATTACTGTTCGTATAAAATTCACCTCTATAAATGCCTCAGGCGAGCCCAAGAGCAGGATAAGAGCTGGAGAGCACCATACTTATCTTGAGAGGCATGTATATATTCAAACAATAACAGCATGCCTCCCGGGAACAGGATGGTGCACTTCAGTTCTTAATTCCGCTCTTGGGTTCACCTGAGGCATTTGGTAGGCCTCTGTAGGACTGGCTGAAAGAGGTGGGCCTTTTGGTCTGAGGCAGCAAAGCATCTGTTGATAAACGGGGAGGGGGGGAAGGAATGTAACCCTTAATTTACTGGAAGAAGTTTGATTTATTTAAATAGTTATTTGTCATTAGGGAATTCACACTGAGACAGATGCATCGAGTACCAGCAGCTAGCCTTCTCGATTTTTAACAGAAGAAGAAATTTTCTCATCCCTTCTGTGCTTCGTGCTTTCTTTTCAGTGGGGAAGAGATTCCCTTGTTTCACCGGAGATGGTGAAGAAAACTTAGCAGGCAGAAAAATACGATATGAGAGGGTTTAAAAGGAACGTGCACACTTTTTAAACCCTTCTCGCTTTCCCCTTAAGAATCAATAAAATGTTCAAAAAGAAATGGAAGGCAACTTTTTAAAGCAATGTGCTTTGAATTTTGTGAGGTGTTTTTCTGGTGTTTCAGAGATAGTAATGAACACTTGGGGGGGGTGCTATAAATATATATATATATATTTGACATATTTTATAAGCACTTAAAATGTCTTTTGCAAGGTCAAACTAATGCTTCTAAAGTCATATCAAAAATGGTTGGGCTAGAGGTATAAGATTTGGATTAAAAACACAGACAATCTCTATGTGGGAGCAACAAGAGCCTTCTGTACTTATTGCTCTAGTGATGATTTCAGAGGAGATTTTTGTAACCATCCTAAAACAGAAGTTATCTGCCACAAGAAGTAACTTTACATCAGGGTTTCCATAACTGGGTCTTCCAATCGATCTCTCACTATGCATGCTGGTCCAGAATAATGATAGTATAACATTGTCTATCAAACCTGATGGGCGAAGGCCACTAAATACCAACAAGCTAGAAAGATCTCATATGCAACCCGATATTTACAACCCTGATATCACTCTAAAATATACACTTGTATTGATTTATAGATTACTCCCTCCAAATAAAAGCATTTCAAGGTACATGAAGGTATATATAATCATGTCCATGTTGCTGCCAATAAAACCCAAATGAAGGAATATTTATCCTATAGATAAAGTAGAATAATTTCAGGATTTTAGTGATAAAGATACTTTATTTAATAGTCTTCTATCTGAATAAATCTGACAGTATCTTTTCCAGCTAATGTTTATTCCTTTTAAGGTGTTAGTTGGAAAAAGTGCTATCAGACACCATTTGAGTTCTGTCTACCATAGAATTATCATGGCTGCTTTCCTACCATGAATGCTGTTCTGTTAAATCGCCATCTCTCTCCCCATTCTCCAGACCACAGTCCTCAGATCAGTGGTGAAATTCAAATTTTTTTTACTATCGGTTCTGTGGTTTTGTGGCTGGCTTTGTGGGTGTGGCAGGGGAAGGATACTGCAAAATCCCCATTCCCTCCCCACTCCACTAAACCTGCTTTCCAATTCCTTTCTCCTATTCAGGCCAACAAAAGAAGATTGGCTGGGAGGCAGCAGGGGCGGGGCCAGCCTATTTGCCGGTTCTCCAAACTACTCAAAATTTCCACTACCGGTTCTCCAGAACCTGTCAGAACTGGCTGAATATCATCTATGCCTCAGATGACCTCTGATGCCTTATGTTGTCTGTTTTCTGTTTAACTGTATCCTCTTCAAATAGTTTCTTGGCGTTGCATTTGGAGTTGTAGTAGCACAGGATCTATAACACTTCTTTGTAATACTATCCCCATAGCACTTCTTATTCCAATTTTTTTGCTCCATTAAATGTAGATGAGCTAAGAGTGTTGCTCAGGCCACTTAGCAGGAAAGCTTTCTTTAAAGCAACACTATCCAAATGCATTAACTCCCATCATTTTTTTTGACCATTAATGATGTTTTTTAAGCTTGATGGGAGTGTAGGCCAATCTCTCTGGAAGATGATGAGTTCAGGGAGGTTGAATTTGGACACCTGTACTTCATTTGACAAATGGCTCCTCTTGTTGTTTTGTTTCTACCTCCAGAAGCCAGTGCTAAAATGAAGGCTGGAGTGCAAAGTGCCTTTGAGGAGGTCGTCATGAGGATCCTGCAAACTCCTGAGCTTTGGAACATCAGAAGAGAGGGAGTGAAGTTGGCAGAAAGCAGATCCTTCAGAGAAGCAGATGCCTGCAATTCCTACTGTTCTGTTGCTTAACACCCTATGTGTTCAAATAAAAAAGACCCAGGGCAAAGATTCTAAGAAATGGGCTCGTCCCTGGTATCACATTAATCCTTCTCGCATTCTGTCAGGAAAACAACATCTTGGGTGGACAACCTAGAGTGGGTAAGAGCAACAACAATTTATGGATGGCCATGAAAATAAAGAACTAGGATTTTTCATTCCCCTCTTCCTCCAGCCCCAGACATTGTGAGTTTTCAACAAGCTTATACCCATTTATAAGAACATTATTGGCGCGCAACTACAATTTTCACACGATTCTCAATTAAAAATGGCAGGAAACTGCAGCATTAAGTTGCAAGTCAGGAGACCATTTAACTGCTAAAGAACAGCCAAGGAAGCTCTGAAAGATACCAAATGAGTTTTGCAACCCACATGTGCCCCTGGGATTACAGGTAGTCCACCCCCTCAGGTGTACTGAACTGAGTACAGCAGATTTTACTTCCTTCAGATGAGGGAACATTGCACATTAATTTATGCTCACAAATAAGCAACTAGAGTAGCCTGGGAGCAGGTTCCTCAAGCAAGCCACAAAATTCTTAATATCAGACTCTGCACTCAACGATCCTTTCACCTTCTGCCAATTCACAGTCTTTGTATTCTTTCTATCCTTCAGACTGCCAGCTTCTCTGTTACACACATAACACACAGTTCTTTTGCTGCTTCCTCCAGATGGCAGTCACCATCTCCAAATTGTGATGGCATATTATTATTATTATTTTTAAAATATTGTCTGCCAACTGAGAGACCTCTTAACCATTCACTCCAGTTCATCAAATATCAAGTTTCTCTCTTATTTAACTAAAAACAAGAAACTATCTTACACAATTTCACATATCATGAATCATGTTTGGCTTTTGCTTTACACAGTTTCACATAACCATGAGTTAGTTTGGCTTTTGCTTAATGCATTACACGAAGTCAGCTGCTATGCATTGAATGCGGTGGTTTACTTTTAAGCATATTATATAATTATTATAATTTCAGATCTCTTCTGAATATTATTCCTGCATTGTTGTTGTATACTGCCCAGAATCGCTCATTTAGAGATGAGCAGCTATATAAATTTGTTTGATAAATATAAATAAATAAATTATTAAATAATTTAAAAGCCTTTTAAAACATATTATCTAATTAATATATTTTTGAATTGCTGCTTAGCCTTAGATTGTTCAGAATTATTTACATTAACTCAAGGAAGCCAAATCAATGTGGATAAATGCAAACGTTGCAACTAAAACTAAAAAGGATTTGTAATCATGACCAACGTAGCAAAAATCCATTTTTGTAGCAAAATTTCAAATAAACCTCTCCCAGAAAGGAATTGAATTGCTGAGAAGTTATCCAAGAAAAATACTTCATAAATGCCCACCAGTTTCATATATGCATAATGGGACATACAATACCTTCAAAAAGTGAACGAAGGGGAAAATTTATAGGAATATTTTGACCTCTAAAATTTCAGCACTCTATAGGTTAAAAAGCAGCATTTGGCAATCTTATCATTTTTTTTAACAAACTAAGCAGAATGAAGTCTGGTTAATATTGGATCAGTGTCCTCTGTAGTTAAGGCTATCAAGATGATGAGTGCAATTGGGAGATCAAAGCCTTCCTCTTTCTATGTACCTGTTTACCCCACCTCTTCCTATGTGCTGCTGCCAGCATTCTCAACTTTCTTGACAAGATGACCATCAGGAGCTCCCAACAGTTGGGAGTTGGAAAAGAATGATAGCCATTATCTCTATTCCTGCTGAGACAACTGCATGAACTTGTCTATGAAGCCACTGAAAATTAAGTTCAGTTAGAGACCCAGTTTAGTCCAGTGGTTAGGAAAATGGATTAAGAGCTGGGCTCTGGTGCCCAGTCAAGCATGCAAAAACCAGCTGTGTGATCTTGGGCCAGTCACTCCTTCTTAACCCTGGGAGGAAGGAAGCAAGTAGTGAACTACTTCCGAAACTGTTGTCTAGAAAACTGCAGGAACTTGTCTAAGTAGTAACCGGGAATCAAATTTGACTCGAATGTAAAAGAGAGGGAAAAACTGGGGACTCTGGGCACACCACCATGAGAGGTTTGAGCTTCATGTGACATTTCTTGCTAGGAAGCAAAGAATTTCAAGGATTTGGGCTTTTTCCTACCTGAACTGTCTAGGTCTCCAACTCTCTTGTCTTTCTGAAGAACATCCATCCAAGAAAAGTTAATTGGAAAAGGCCCGGAGAGTTACCCCTCTTTCCCTTATCATGCCATATATCCAGGACAAATGTTTTTAGATGTTTGTTAAAAGTTCAAGCTGAACCTTAAATCAGAGATCCTTGCCTTTTGGTGGCAGTGGACCCAATAGACTCTTACTGTGCTATAATCATTTTTATAAAATAGCCAGCATGGTTGGCATGGCTACTTAGAAATCTTCCATTTACCAGATGAACATACTTTCAAACAATGGACACAAAGTACATTCCCTGTTGTTTTTAATTCCAAGATAAAGGTTGAGACCGCTGATTTGCAGCACGCTAGCTTCCTTGCATATTTATTCATTTAATTGAAAAAAACTTACCAAAAATAAGTGTCTGCTGAAGCATAGAGCATAATGTGACTCAAAGGATGAATATTCATGTTCATCTGACCTTAGAAATGGGTTCCCACTCTTCCTTTCCACCTGACCCCTTCTAATTTTTTATGATCTCCCTATTAGGAGGAGATCTACTTGCTCACTCCCATTGATGCTATTCTTTGCATGAATTTCTCCTTTTTCCTCTGTTACCTTTACTAACAAGGGAAATCATTCCATTGTGACATCATCATTTTCAGCATCATTCCACATTCCGTGTTGAACTGGGAGACAACCCAGGTTCAAATTCATCCTCACTTGTGGAAATTTACTACAGCCAATCATTTTTGTTCTCACCTGTTTCCCTCCCAGCATTACTGCTATGAGGGTAAAATAAAGAAAGCATCCTGTGTGTGCCATATAAAGCAGATTTTCCTCATTCTCAGAAACTTTAAAATGTCTGAACATCGACTCCCAGAATTCCCAACCAATAGAATTCTGAGAATTGATGTTCGGATATCAGAAAGTTGAGGATGAGAAACATTGATCTAAAGCAGCAGTCACCAACTGGTGGTCCGTGGACCACTGGTGATCCACAAGAAAATTTTGGTGGTCCACAGAAAAATAATTTACATTTTTTATATTCCACTAAATCAGGAGTCCTCAAACTACGCCCCCTGGGATGGATATGTGCAATGAATGTTTGTGTTGCTGCAGAGAGTCTCCCCCTTCAGGGTCTTTTTGTGTGGGTCAGAGGGGGTCAGAAATTCCGACTTGGGGTCTGCTTCAGCCTTCTGGTGCATGGCTTTGGGTGAAGGCTGGAGGGAATGCCGCTGGTAGCCAAGAGCTAGAGGACCTTGTTCAAGTGGGGCAGCATCATGACCAGGAACTGGCTGACCACCTCAGCCCACTGAACCTGCAGGTGCCGGTACCTGGTTTGCACTCCCAGTGTTCCCTTTGCTTGAAAAGCCTATGCTCATAGTCCTCAGTGCGGTGCTTCTACCTAGCCTCTTTCTCGGTCAGATCCAATTTGTACTGAGCTGTTTTGCCAACTCTTTCTCATGGTGGCTCCAACAATTGCTTCCTGTTGGGGCCCTAAGGAGCCTGGGCAGGAAGGTAAGGAATGGCTGGGAGGGAGGGGCGAGTAGAGGCTGGTGAGGTACCCCTTGATGTGAGTGACATCGAGTTGGCCTTGCCCACCCAGTCACATGACCAATTAACCACACCTACCCAGCCGGTCATTAGGCAGATCATATTAGTAGTCTGCAAGATTTAAAATTATGCATTTAGTGATCCCTGAGGTCTGAAAGGTTGGTAACCCCTGCTCTAAAGCTCCTAGAGGAGAAGCAAGATAGACATCTCACCGATATTTCTGCTCTTTGCTTTAGATATTAGGCATAGAGTTATGAGGCATAGATACATAACCTAGGTAAATTCTCCAAATCCCATTTTGTTTCTTGAATTTTTATATCTTGAGGCTGTTTTCCTTGGGTGTAATTTCTAGATGTGCTTAATCAATTTCAGCCTAGATATCAGAATTGGTGGAAAAGGCTCTTTTTGTTTTATTGGCAGGTCAGGGATGGATGGGGTTGGTGAGTGGCATGAAAGGCAAAGGGTGGTATAGAATTTTTCTTCCCACAGAGATTAAGCTGAAGCTTTGCCTCTGAGCAATAAGCCACAACAAATACTTGGGATATGATCTGAATGCAACCATGACAGAGAGTTGGGGACACAATGCTGTCTCCTTATAGCATTTCACAGTCCGTGATGTCACAGCTGAGGCATCTATGGCAACCTTGGCCAAAGGGGAGGGGTGATGCAGAAGCTCAGCCCAGAGTTTTGCCTTTTCGCTTGGGATCTGAGAAGAGAGAGCAGCTGTGCAAAGATGAGCAGCTTAGAAGTCGTCACATTCCCTGTGGTCGTTGCCAGTTCCAGGCAGAGATTCAACTTGGGGAAGAATAAATCCCGTACAGGAGAATTCACTTTTCGAGGCAAACTAGAATTGGGTAGGCTTCTTCCAATCCTTCATTTGTTTAGTGTTAAAATCCACAGAAGGGACTGAGGCACATTTATTTCAAAGTCAGTCCTATGGCTTTCCGTTTGGGGCTGTGTTCAGCGCAAAGAATCATAGATTGATAATATATCAGCCTTTGACAGACCAACTGGCACAAATGAGAAATGGGAGGGAGGGGGTTACAAGCAATCAGCAAAAGCTTGTTAGAAACTGCACTGAATGAAAGACTCAACAGTGTCTGTGCTTATTTTGAATCAGATTTTATTTGTCTACTTTAAAGCAAATCAAGGGCCACATTTTGAAAGTAGATGGGTCTGAAACGGAGGTGGGTTGTTACCGGTTTGCACCAGTTCAAGCAAACCAGTAGTGGAAATTGCAACTGAGTCACTGAACCAGTAGGGACGGCAGGATGGCCACGCCCCTGAACCGGTTCCCTGGTCGCCCATACCAATTGTGGCATGTTCTTTAGTCCTTTTTTAAATGTTCTGTGCATATGCAGAACAATTTATAGGGAACTGTGTGCGCGCGCACGGACGCAAAGTGAGTGCACAGTGAATTAGCTGTAATGCCGGCAGCAACCCACCTCTGGTCTGAAACCATGTAGGCTAAAGTTTTAAGGGGCAAAATGTGGGTCTTAAACTTCTATGAAATGCTTCTAACCTAGCATTTTTGGTCCCATTCATTCTAAATAAGCTACAAGGATCATTGTTCAAAAGACAAGCAGTTGCCCAGAAGTGATTGCCTACTAAACTGCATCATAATCCAGCCTATCTTTTATTTCAGCTTAGTATATGACATGCAAATAAACTTATTACCCCTTAGTGCCTTATGCAAACTATGCTTCTTGAAGTTGTTTGACAGAATTTAGAACTTAGCCTGGTAAAAGATTTACTAAAAGTAGAACAGAGCAAGAAAAAAGCAGAGGCCAAAAAATATGTATAATTTAAAGCTAGTTTAGATGACACGATAGAAAGGCGATGTATGTGGGAGGAAGGAAATTTTTCTATTAGACGAAGAGAAGCTAACTTACTCTTGCCATCTATTCATCAACATCAACTTTGTTCTAATAATTGCAAAAATCTTCATCCACCCCCTGATTATTTCCTATGCTTCCCCAAGTGGTTACTCCCCTTAGCAGTTGCTTCTCCCCCATTATTACAGTTCCATCACCTCCTGATAGCTACTCACAAGCATGGCTGTCCTATTGTGATTAGATTTTATTTATACTTAGACTTGAGGTCTACTGTTCAAAGGGGTTTGCAGCACAGAATTAAAATATCTGATCGCACTAAAGGAACTCTATTTTAAAATCACGGTAGCAGTCCAAAACTTCACAAAAACAATCACATTAAGCTCTATGCAAAGAGCAGCTGGAGCAAATGTGTCTTTAGGCAGCTAAGCCATTGTTCGGTATTCAACAATTGTTGAATGTCTGGTAAGATATTCCATATCCACAGCCTATCTTTCCCTATTTCCTACAGTTCTCAAATAATTACTGTTCAGTTAAATAATCATAATTTTCAAAAAGCAATTAAGAACCGCCTATTCCATTTAGACCAACCGTGTTGGAATCCATATATCTTGTCAAAGATAGAACAAAACAGACTGTAAAAGGAGGGTTTTGAATAAATCACTACTGATCGTCCTTGACTTACAACCACAAGAGGGAACATAATTTCTGCTGTTAAGCAAGATGGTTGTTAGGTTGTCATGCCTAATTTTACAACCTTTTTGCCATGGTTGTTCAGGGACTGAATGCAGTGATTAAATGAATTACGCTTCCCCCATTTTCTTTGCTTGTCAGAAACTGGCTGGGAAGGTCACAGATGGCGATCACATGACCCCCGGGACGCTGCAACCATTGTAAATACATGCCAGGTGTCAAAGTATCCAAACTTTAATCATATGACCTTGGAGATGCTGTGACAGTCATAATTGTAAGGACTGGTCAAAAAGCATTTTTTCAGTGCCATTGTAATTTCAACTATAGTAGCAGTAGTAGTAGTAGCAGTTAGACTTATATACTGCTTCATAGGGCTTTCAGCCCTCTCTAAGCGGTTTACAGAGTCAGCATATTGCCCCCAACAACAATCCGGGTCCTCATTTTACCCACCTCGGAAGGATGGAAGGCTGAGTCAACCCTGAGCCGGTGAGATTTGAACAGCCGAACTGCAGAACTGCAGTCAGCTGAAATAGCCTGCAGTGCTGCATTTAACCACTGCGCCACCTCGGCGCACCTATAACTAAACAAATGGCTGTAAATTGAGGATAACTGTATTGCATACCTTTCTGTTGGGTGGATTTCCTAATATTTCATTGCTTAGTGTTCTATTGCAGGGGTCCCCAACTCCACCACCATCATCCCGGGTTGTGGCCCATTATTGGGCCATGGCCTATTTGCAACTGGGTAGGGACAGGTGGCTGGCTACACTCCTGAATCAGATCCCCAGTTGCCCATGCTGTTGCCAGCATGTTTATCAGTGCTTTTTAAATGTTCTGTGCATGCGCAGAACAATTTTTTGGCAAATGCCCATGCGTGTGCAGTAATGCTGGGAGCAACCCACTACTGATTCTGTTCATATAGTTCTTGCATATGTTAATCATAGTTAGCTTGCGAGGCTCATACAATGTTTCCACACCATATGGAATCATGCAGAATAATAATAGCTTAACTATATTTTAATTTGTATATTGTTTGAGCAGAGTCTTAGATTTGCTTTGTTATGCAAACCTAAAACATTTGGTTAACTGACAAAACCATAATTAAGCCATGAGGTTGCTTGATATAGTAAACCCTCCTCTGGTATCACAGAAATGCAAATGAGTCAGACTATAGTAGTTAAGAAGGACTTATCCACAATTACATGATAATTCAAATATGTGGACTTCCTCTCCCAGAATCCCTCAGTCTTGCTTAGAATTTTGGGGAATGTTCCACATATAAGCAGAATACTCAGGATGGGAAAGCAGCCAAAAATATAATCTTTGAGGCAATTCCTCACAGGTGGATCATGGGAACTAAATGCCAAAAGGCAACAAAAATGCTTGTGCTGCAACTGATGAAAAGATATTATTATCACATGATATTCAATGATTTCAGATGGAATTCAGATGAAATCATCCAATAATAGCAATGGTGCATTTTCTATAAATTCAGATACATATACAGTATAAAGTCAGAAGTACAATCTGAGTGGCAGATCAGAAATAGAAAATATTGTGTTTCACTAAAAGTATTATCTAAAAAAAATATCAGATGGTGATATTCTCAAAAAGGAGGTAATAATATTTAAACAGGGAAACAGCAACACTTTCAGTCCAATTGTCACAGATCAGAGCGTAGCCCATTCAAACCCCATCTTGTCAAACTCATTCTATCTACCATATCCAGAATACCCATGGGTACCCTGATATTTAGACGCAAGACTATTCATAGATTGAACAACTTTTCACCTTGAAGCTTGCCATGAGGCAGGTGACTTCACCAAGTTGATGCTTTGCAGATTGGCAGAGCTTTCCAACCTGTTCTTGGAAGGCAAGATATTGCCAAAAATTTCACTCTATCAATCTCTACTCTTAGACTATACTATCCTTCCCTTTGGGCCTGGTAGCTGGAAATATCTCAAGCTTGACTGGAGGATGCTATATTTGTAGAGAGTAAGGGAGATGGTCTTGATGAAATATACAAGAACTATCACCAAGACAAAGAAGGCTGAAACATCATTTACATTCTGGAAAAAAGACAATATTTGGCAGTGTCTCAGGCAAAATGGGGTGAGGGATAGCACAATCAAACTTTCAAGATTCTATTATTGTAGCCTGTAGATGGGATGTGGTGGCTCAGTAGCTAAGATGCTGAGGTTGGTGATCAGAAAGGTCGTCAGTTGGAATCCCTAGTGATCTCCCATTACTTGTCCCAGCTTCTGCCAACCTACCAGTTCGAAAGCATGTAAAAATGCAAGTAGAAAAATAGAACCACCTTTTGTGGGAAGGTAACAGCGTTCCGTGCACCTTTGGCGTTTAGTCATGCTGGCCACATAACCATGGAGAACATCTTTGGACAGCGTTGGCCCTTCAGCTTTGAAACAAAGATGAGCACACCCGCTAGAGTGACTAGGAATGACTAGCACATATGTATGAGGGGAACCTTTACCTTTACCTTATCTTCATGAAGTCTTCTGGTAGAGTTGATTTTCTAGTCTGGTCTATCTAGTACAGCTGTCAATGTTTCTTTTATCTGCTTTGTCCAGCCAAGAACAAGGTAGATAATAGCTGTCCAGATGCACAGATTCATCATTATTTCAAGCTCTCTAAGATTCAGGTAAGGGAACCTCCTTTTGTTATGGGTGCTACCTAGAGGATCTCTCATACTTAAATATTGGTGTTTCTCCCCACAATACTTCTAGACTGAAGCTGTTTTTCTCAGAAAAGGAGAAAAAACATGAAGATTGTTAGATAGCAATACATGTTTGTTCCAATTTTCATTTGTTACCTCCTATAAAGTGGGATTGTATAATCAGGGTGCCATCGGCCAGACGGTGTCGGCTAGCGGCCCCCAGGGGGAGAGCCTTCTCTCTGGGAGCGCCTTCCCTTTGGAATGAGCTGCCCCCAGAGCGTCGCATAATCCCTGACCTTCAGTCCTTCCGATGTGCCCTGAAAAGTTAGCTTTTCCAGCAAGCCGGCCTCGCCTGAATAGAATAAAATATAGGATTAATTTGGTTGTAAATTTTAATTTAATTTTTAAATTTTTATTGTAAATATCAATTGGGGGGGTTTTTTTGGATACTTTATTTAATGTCCCTTTTAATTTTTGTAATATGTGTTTTCTTTTATGTTGCATGCTGCCTTGGGAGAAGGGCGGCATATGAATCCAATAAACCTAAACCTAAACTAAGAAGATGTCCATTTGGCCTAGCATAAAGCTACCATATATAAGGTGCAAATGTCCAGATGGACATTAAATGGCAATAAAGACTGGTACGCTACCTACATGTCTATGAGAAGACCTGTAAACAACTTGAAATTTCAAAAGTGATTATTATTATTATTATTTATATGCAGAAAGCCTCCATTTCAAACTAGCAGAGGTGGACACTCCTATCTGAAACTCTAAAAAATGTTATGTTCTTCAAGATAACTAGATATTGTAGTTTACTTATAAAACCATGTTTAACAAATCATAGCCAAGAACCAAGACAGATCATCTTCATCTAGAGTTAGGTCAGAATTCAAAATTTTCCATCCCAATTTGATCCATATTTATTTAGAAGTAAACCAGACCCCAAGACTTGACAATATTGGAGACACCTCCAGCTTTTCTCAAGATACAATTATTTCTGGATTTCTTATTACAGAAGCAATATCAGATATATTCATCCTAAAAATAAATCATCGCTTAAAAAAAGTATTGTTCAGAACTGTGATTAAAAAATAGGAACATTTTTCTTTTTAATAAAAAGCTTATTATTTAGATTTATACTTTTCTGGTAAGGCTAATCAAATGCTCCCTTTTGTTCAGAAGTTGTTCACAAGCCACAAGATTATGGAACAAGATAGGGCTGCGAATCCAAATGATCCTCAGAAAGGAAGCAATGTAATTAAGATATTAAATTGGGGGGAAAAATCTCTTTAGGTTATTTCTCTTTCTAGAATTTTACAAAACATTCTCTCCCATGCTAGCAGAATGATAAATGAAATGATTACATGCAGCAAGTATAAGAGAAGAAAAGATAGCAACATCCAAAGTCATAGAGAAGGAAAAATTGTACAAGAGTTTTCTGAAAGCTCTACACTTCTACTTCTATCATTACTGATCTCTGATCAAGTTGGTGAAGGCTGATGATACTTTCAGTCTTCTGAGAGCATCACATGACCTTCCCTTGGCCTAACTCAAGGGATCCATATAATTTTCTTTCTCTTAGTTGTGATTAAATCTGTAGGAAGCTTCCCAAGTGGTTGCCCTCCGGATGTGTTAGGAATCTGCCAACTGCCAGAAAGCTGTCGTGAATATTCATAACTGGACTCCATCAGATTGGGGAAGACAAAGCTGTTTGATTTTGGGGTTAATGGGTTTGAGAGAGACCTGGGACTCTACATATTTCTACTCATCATTGGAAAATTGAATTTTAATAATTCATGTAGATATAATACTACTGCAATATCACAGAAAAGTAACAGAAGTGAAACAAATTAAAATGTCAATTTCATTGTATTATAATACATTAGCCTTTTTTTCTTTTTCATGATTCATAGTGGCTGCCTTTTCCCATTTTGCCCTGGTTCTTAATTGTCTTTTCTTTATTATTATTTTGCTTGTATCGTTTGTTTTTGTTTTTTTGTATACAGTTTTTTGAAGTAGTTTAAATGAAATAAAATGAATTACTTTTGTTCTTGTTACTGCATCATTATTTGTATTGATTCAGAAATCAAAATAACCAATTGGTACCATTACACTTCCATTTGTCAGGCTGTCTGTTCCAGTACAAATCCAAAAGATCACTAGGTGGCAGCAAGGAATTAGTGTTTTTGTAGTTAGTTAGCTGCTGTCTAGAAATCACCTTTATGTTTGCAGCCTTGGATGTAAGAGAGCGAGTAAGAGAGAGCTGCAATTCTTCTTTGCAGCAAAAATAGAAATAGGGGATATAGGGGAATATTAATTAAAAGTATTTGAGGGAGTAGAAATATTAACATTTCTTAATACCAAGATCCCAGTTAAATTGAGAAAAGAGGTTTAGAAGTTTGCATTTAATTTTTAAAAATTAGCTCCAATCCTCTTGTCATTAATAGCACTTAACACTTAGCACTTAGATTTGTATACCCCTTCATAGTGCTTTAAAGCCCCCACCAAGCAATTTACAGAGTCAGCCTAATGCCCCTAACAATCTGAGTCCTCATTTTACCCACCTCGGAAGGATGGAAGGCTGAGTCAACCTTGAGCCTGGTGAGATTCGATCTGCCAAACCGCTGGCAGTCAGCAAATCAGCAGAAGTAACCTGCAGTACAGCACTCTAACCACTGTGCCACCATGGCTCATTAAAGGAAACATAGAAAGCCACACCCTCTGCCTTGTATTTGTTGGAGGGAAAGATCCCATCAAACTAAAGGAGAATGATTGGAAAAACATGGTGTAAAAAAATTGCTCCAGGTCACAAAAGAAACCAAAAACAAACAGAGTTTCAACCAGCTGACCTCTCTTTCCACAGGATGCCCAGCGGAGGAATGGGCAGCTTGAACAAGAAAATAAGTCCCTGTGTGTACGTCTAGCTAATATATATCGTGGTTCAGGTATGGTTGATTGCTGGAATGAGTACCAACAAAAGAGGTGAGCAGGATTGACCTACCAATGTTTTAATGCAGCAGCTACCCTTGCAGGATTTAAGCTACCTGTCAAGCAGGTCTCATAGTCTGGTACAAGGTTATGTTGGAAAGCAGTTCTCCTGAGTGCCTGAAAAACATAGGAGGATCTGGAAGAGGAGGGGTGTCAAAAAAAGTCAAGAGGGCAGCTGCATCTACACAATTGAAACCCTGCCCCTTTCTAATGCTGACAAATACAAAAGAAAATACAAAAGAAAAAGAAAAACAGATGAAGTTCCTTATTGCACAATTGCAGTTTCCATCCTGGCCATTCCATCTTGACTATTCCATCGCGCTGAGGCTGGAAACCTTTCACATTTCATTAGGCTTGGGAAAGAGCTGTAGTAGCAGAGTAATAACAGACAGCCTGTGGCACCACAGCAAACAATTTCATTACAATGGTATTTTTCAACCTTTGCAACTTTAAGATAAGTGGACTTCAACTTCCAGAATTCTCCAGTTGGCATGACCTGGAGAATTCTTGGAGTTGAAGTCCACCATCTTAAAGTTATCAAAGTTGAAAGACACTGCATTACAGGGATTAGACAAATTTGTTTGGCTTTTAAATTGGATTATGCTACAATGTTCATAGGTTTTTCCTAAAAACAAAAGAACTATTTTGGGCTGCTAATCTTCATCCATCAAAGTTCACCAGTAGATTGAAGCCTTTTGGTCATTTCTATTGAAGTTCAGCACCAAACTAGTCTGATAATGCTGGATTTCCTCTTTAATCATACAACACTGCTCTATCTTACCCCCAGTCCAAGACTAAAGTAGTCTTATACTGATCCTTTCTGCACTGCAGAACACCCTTTTTCTACTTAATTTGACACAAAGCCATGATATTTAAATTTTATTCCACTTCCCCACTGCACATTTCATAGGCAACTATTAGGGTCAGTGGTGGATTGCAATTTAATTTACTACTGGTTTTATGCGTGATCACATGATGCTTTGGGGCATGTGCAGAAGGGTCCAGGAGGGTGGGCAGAGCCTCCCACCACACTGATCTGGGGTGAACCTGCAGCAACCCACCTCTGGTTTGGGTGACCAGATGTGCTTGAGCAATCATTGCTAAATCCCAGAAGTGCTTCTGTTGTAGGTGAGCCCATGTCAAACACATGATGATGATGATGATGATGATGATGATGATGATGTAGCAGCCATTCAATCAGTTCTATGGGCCAAGTCTCTCCCCATTTGCATTACTTCTTTAAGTTTTTCTATGCTCTGGCTTTGTGTCAGCTTTGATGGTGTCCTGCCACAGTGTTCTTCAATAGCCTGTCTCCAGTAAATTCCCTTGCATGACATGGCCAAAGTAAGCAAGATGCAGTTTTGTGATTTTATTATTTGCCAGTCAATCAAAACACTTAGAATATTCTTCTATTTTGCTATCAGTGATGAGCGATATTAATCAACTGAAGCAAGGGCAATCAAACTGCTGTAATTCTGTCCAAGCAAAACATTCTATCATTCTCAAAGGGTTAAACTATGCATATGAAACTTTATTACAGCCCTACATAGTCACAATGAAAGGAAAACGTGAGATTGTTTTAGACCGGGAGCCACAGGCTGCTCACCCCTATTCTAAAGGAAGTGACATGAGCCTTAGTTTTCAGGACCACCAAAGGTTCACCAAATTCTGGCCAATGAGGTCATAAAATCCTAGCAGAGGGAAACTAGAGGGTTGGGGATGAGATTCAGAAAGAAATGTAGAAAGCAAGAAAGAGAGAAAAGGAAGGGGGAAGAGAGACTGAGGGTTTAGAATTGGGTAGGCATGAAGAGTTTTTAAAGATAAATCAAGCAGCATAATATGTTGTCAGACAATGCAACAGAAACACATAAGGAATGAGGAATGTCAGGAAAAGAAATGGTGGGAGAGGTTTATTTTGTTCTAGAACAATTCCAGTCACAAGACACCTTTTATCTTATAGACACACATTTGTGATCCTGATGGGGAAAGTGTTTGTGCGTGGGTATAATCACATTTTTTTTAAAAAATAATTATGCATCCAACTTTGGAAATGAGAACCTTTGCCAACAATTTCAGACCAGAAACCAAGTTGGGAAATGCTCAGCAATGGCAAAATTAACAGTCAATACATCCAAAAGTCTAACTAATTTATGCAAGAATGGCTACCCCTACATATTAATGCTATTTAATAAGGAAATTTTAAATACTTAGTGAATTATTTTTAAGTGAGGGAACTGTAAGGTAAAGATAGAAACCAAAAGCAATCTTAATTGTTTATAATTATTTCGATTTTGTATACACCTGGAGAGAATTTACAATTCAATACTCTTTTACTCATACTTAAAATTATTATTTTATTTCATTTTTATTTTTTCCTCTCGCTTTTTGTTTCTTTTTTTTACAAGATTGTGTTCATTTATAATGACAAAAGTGGTAATATCAATATAAATACTAATGCCTAGTATTTTATAATTATTTCTTAAAATGTTCAGTACAGTAATGAGTTTTATATATTCAACTAATTATTGAATGCAATGCATTTTAAAACATAATTTTAAAATCTCTGTTTATTCGCAAATATTTTATCTTCCTACTTCCTTCTACTTTTTTACTTTCTTCTCTTTTCCTTTCATGTAGAAAGAAATAAGAAACATTTCTCATTAAATGTTTTAAAATCAATTTCATTACAAAAGAAAGAAAGAAAGAAATGAGTCAGGGAACTATTTGACATTTCCTCACTTGAGGTGATATTCTGTTTCATCCAGGTAGACCTCATTTAAAGGTGGTAATTGGACTTGGAATTTCTATCACTAAGCAACACAGTTTTAAAACACATGACGGCACTACTTAGCAACAAAACTTTCTGTTGCTATTGTTAAGCAAATCCTGGGACATCACTAAGTGTGACATCACATGATCAGTATTTGCTACTTTCTGCAGCTTCCTATTGACTTTGCTTGTTAGGAAATGGCCATGAAGTTTGCAAATGGCAATCCCAGGATTGTTCTCCAACACCGTGCTTTTGAGGCAGTTGCCAAGTACTAAGATCATAAACACAGAACTATAGGAATGTTGCAAGAGTCACAACTACTACCCTGTTTCCCTGAAAATAAGACCTCCCCAGATAATAAGTCCAATCATGCTTTTGAGCGCATGTGCTAAAATAAGCCCTCCCCTGAAAATAATCCCTCCCCAAAAATTAGCCCTCCCCAAAAATATTGCAACACAGCAGCAGTCATGAGGTGACCATGCTTGCCACCTCCTACACCTCAAAAATAATAAGACCTCCCTGAAAATAAGGCCAAGTTTATTAGACTTGTTTGTTTATTAGACTTATATACCGCTTCATAGGGCTTTCAGCCTCTCTAAGCGGTTTTCAATTTTTTTTTAGCAAATTGAGTCAGCAACTTGCCCCCACAGTCCGGGTCCTCATTTCACCCACCTTGGAAGGATGGAAGGCTGAGTCAACCTTGATCCGGTGAGATTTGAACTGCTGAACTGCAGATCACAGTCAGCTAAAGTGACCTGCAGTACTGCACCCTAACCACTGGGCCACCTCGGCTCTTATTTTCCTATTTTCAGGGAAACATGGTACAAACAGTCATAAATACTCATTATTCAATGCTATTGTAAGTTCAAAGATTACTGAATGAATGAGCGGTTGTTAAGTGAAAATGACTTATATTGTCATCAGCAATATTTTTCAAAAATTAAGAAAGAAAAAACAGTCAAATGTAAATTTTAAAGTATAAAAAAAATCAGCCAAAAGGTAAGAAATGTTTGTTGCTTTCTTTGCTCAAAGGGTAAGAAAATATACTACTTAATCAAAATCAGCCAACTTTTCCATTTTAGCAGAGGAAATCTCTAAATCAGTGTTTCTCAACCTTGGCAACTTGAAGATGTCTGGACTTCAACTCCCAGAATTCGCTGGCTGGGGAATTCTGGGAGTTGAAGTCCAGACATCTTCAAGTTGCCAAGGTTGAGAAACACTGCTCTAAATCAAGGATCCCGAAATTCTTCAGCTGATCAACACCTTCACAAAATTTCAACAGTTATTATATGAAAATGATTTAATACTTGCTACTCATCTAGCTGACTGTGTAACAAACCATAATAATAATAATAATCAAGAAGAAGAAAAGCCCCAAATAGGGACACACCAAAATGGAAGATCAGGCTGGAAAATGAGATCAACAAGCTGAGATCACAAACAAGCAAGGGAGAACAGATGAAAGAAAAGAAGCTGAAGAACAAGAAAACCAAAAAAATTGGATTATGAAATATCACCTAGAAATGAAGATCAAGAAAGCACTGGAAATAATAAATCCGCAAATAATACCTATAGTCAAGAATAATAGCAAGTACAAAACTCAAACTGCAAATTATACACAGAGTATCCAATATCAATCCAACCAGAAAGGTGTTTACTAATCCATCAATGGAGAGACTGCAGTGGATCAGTCAATTCCTCACAAGGAAGAAACAGTGCAGTTCTGGGCACAGATATACGATAACTCATAGAAATACAGCAAGAACACAGTTAGTTAAAGGAAATAGACACGAATAAAAAAGAAGCTGAAATGGATAAAATGTAATTAGCATAAATGTTAGAGAAAAGAGCAAGGAATATCAGGAATTTGTCAGCACCAGGTGAATATGAACTGTATGCATTTTGGTTGAAACATTTGACTAGTCTATACTCATTCATTGCCAAGTAATTTAACATCATACTACAAGGAGGTAAAATTGAAGAATGGCTAACATCTGGCAAAACCTGCCTGAAAATGAAAGAACCAGCAAAAGGAGCACCAGGCAACTATAGATTGATTACCTGCTTATCAATAACCTTCAAATTGCTAACTGGTGTGGGAGCTCATACATTCCAATATCATCTGTAGTTGAAAACAAGTTCTTTCCACCTTAGCAGAATAGGAACCACCCAAACAGCAGAGGAATGAAAGAGCAACTCCTAATTGACAAGATGATTTTTGGAAAACTGTAAGAGAAAAAAGATCAAAGTAGCATGGATTGATTATACTTCTTGGATAGAGATAATCAAATGCCTAGAAACAATAGGATTCAGTAGCAAGATCAAAAACAAAGATCAATGGCACAATGGAAGACATGGCTACTGGTCAATGTTGATAGATAGGGAGAGGTTAATATCAAGACAAATCTTTCAAGGAGACTCACTACTATATATTTTTTGTTGCATTGATTCCTCTGTCAACAATACTGAACAAGTCAGGTCATGGTTATCAAGCATCAAAAATATCTGCCAGGCTATCCCAACTCCTATAAATGGATGACCACAAGCTGTACAGAAAAACACCATCTGAAACAGAATCATTGAATCACACCGTCATTATATACCAGTGATGGTGAAACTTTTTGGCACTGAGTGCCGAAAATAGAGGGTGTCGCTCATCGCGGCCACAACCCGGAAGAGGAGCTTCCCAGGGTGCACTGGAAAATTAACTTCTGGTTTGCGGCATGCACATCTGCACCGGCCAGCTAATCTTCTGGTTATTGGTGCACATGCATGAACGGTTTGCTAGCTGGCATGCATGCTCACACCGAAAAACAGAAGACCAGTTTCTTGCACTGTCGCACACACGAAGGCAAGCTGATCATCATGCATGCATGTGCATGTGCACCAAGAGGAACGGGCGACGCCATGTGTGCCAGATGATATGGCTCCATGTGCCACTTTGGGCACACATGCCATAGGTTTTCCATCACAGGTATATACAGTTAAGATATCGCAGTTGGATTTGAACTGGACAAATGTGCCATAGCATTAAGTGGGGGGAAATAGTGAAAATTGAAGGAATCAAAATTGAAATAACATCAAGAATCTGGATAAAGATGCTCACTGCAAATACCAGCACATCTTTCAAACTAACAACATTAAGCACACTGAAGTCAAGAAAAAAACATTAGAAATGAATACATCAAGAGAGTGAAAAAAGATCTTAGAGTACAAATTCAGTGGAGGAAACACCATCTAGGCAATTAACAACTGAGCAATTCCAGTCATTAAATACACAGCTGGAATAGTGGACCAGCTCAGAATTAAAAAAAACTTGGATAGGAAGACCAGAAAAATAATGATAATGAATCCTACCTTAATCCTTACAATGACATTGACAGACTCTACTTACCAAGGAAAATAGGTGGGCGTGGAATGTTGCAACATCAGGTTTTTGAAGAAGACAAAAGGACATTAGAAGAATATCTAAAGGACATGAAGAAGTTGCATTGACTCTAATTTACCAAATAGGTTTACTGGCTAAAGGAGGGACCAAACTGGCCTACAAGAAAGGCCAAATGAAGAACAAGAAAGAGACATAGGGAGACAGACAAAGTATTACATGACCTGTATATTTAAAAAAAAAAAAAACTAATAGCCAAAGCAGATAATAGAGCTCACAATGGCTAGGAAGCAGGAAAAATGAAAAAAAAAAAGATATAGAGGCTAATCCTGGCTGCACAAGACCAAGCCTTAACAAATGCATACTGCCAGTATTGACAGCAACAGACAACAAGTACTACCTCTGCAAAGAAACTAAAGATACAGGGAACCACTTGGTTAGCTGCTGCAAGATCACATAGAGCATTGGAAGAAATACCATTTGCCTGCTAGCAAGAACTGGTGGGACTATAAAATTGAGGAAGTAATAGAAAATGAAGACGCAAAATTGCTCTGGGATTTCATAATTTAAACATATCTGCCACAAAATATCCCAGAGTTAACAGTTGTCAGTAAAAAAGACAAAGAAGTCTGATAATGAATGTGGCAGCACTTGGAGAGCACAGAGTAAAAGAGAAGGAACTAGAGAAAATAACAAAATTCAAAAATCTGCAAAAAGAAATAGAATGATTGTGGCAAAAGAAAACCAAGGTAGTATCAATAGTAATAGGCACCTTAGATACAAACCCAAAACAACTGGCATACCACTTGAACCATTAGCACTGACAAAATAATCACTGGTCAATTGCAAAAGGCAGCACCACTTACATTCTACAATGACACTTCTAAAACCATCAAATGTCAACTTCTGTGTATCCCAGGCCCTTGGGAAGGACTCAGTGGGTGGATAAAAATGCCAAATCCAGTCTGAATATCTGGCTGACTGCAATGAAATATATAATAATTAGTCCCATCAAACCTTGGGGGTCAATTTAACCACTTTGGAGAACTACAGTGTTAATCCTCACATCTTACACAAGCTTTTTGTGGTTTTGCAGTGTGTTCCGACAGAAGCAGAATATAGAACTTGTAAGGATTACTCTGGAGAACCAGGCAATTCTTAAAAGACTCCGAGATAGAAAGGCAACTTATGATATGAAGGAGTGGGAAAAGGATTGGCAGGCAAGTGCATTCTTCCCTATGGTTTCAAAGGTTCAACCTTCCATGTTTCACCAGTAGAGCAATTTAAGAATTTGAAGGCTCTTAGTAGCGTAACAGAAGCCTTCCCCAACCTGGTATCCTCTGCATAGCAGTGTTTCTTAATATTGGCAACTTTAAGATGTGTGGAATTCAGCTTCAAAAATTCAGAAGTCCATACACCTTAAAGTTGCCAAAGTTGAGGAACTCTGCTCAATATGAGTGAAACATCAATTTCCATCATTCCCTATCTGGAGGGTGCCATGTTACAAACTAAAGAGATCTAAGAATATTCTTACAAGTGAAACAATGGAGGTCAGCAATATGGCAAGTTTAGTACATAAAACTAAAAACAAGTTTTAAAAGAGGGCAAAATATAGAGTCTTTTCTGACTGTGCCACTGTACTCACCCAGTTTGCTTCTTCCACCCACCCCAGTCTGAACAGTAACAACACAGAGATAAAAGACAGACTGTAACCTCATGCTATGATCTCTGTTTGGCAGCTGAACCAATTTATTTCTGGTTCATCTGAGGAGGTCTTTGAAACCGAAGTAAAACTAATCTTTTCTTTGAAATACTGTGGCTGAGTAGAACTTGTGGGCAATCTGTTTATCAATTTGCAAGGATATTTGCTTCACCTCACTATCTAACTTCTGGACAGGAAGAATAAGCATGTCCTAGCAGGCCGTTCAAGGGGAAGTGTGACACTGAAAGTCTTTAAGAAGATGTTGGATAGCCACTTGTCTGAAATGGTATAGGGTTTCCTGCCTAGGCAGGGAGTTGGACTAGAAGACTGCCAAGGTCCCTTCCAACTCTGCTATTGTATTGATGGCTTTGCAGAATCACATCATAAGCACAGATCATTTTGCAATAGTTCCAGACACATGCCCACAATTAAAATTGGGAGGGCAGAGCAGTGATTCGGTGACTCCTTTGCTTTTAAGATTCTGAAACTGGCTGAAGTGTCTTCACACTGCTTTTGATCAATTAGGGCAGGTGTTGCCAACCTTAAACATTCAAACATCCTAAACGGAAGCCCACCATTCAATTCTGGAGCTGACCGGAAGTCCGGTTCCCCCACCATAGAGTTTCCTCCTAGTGCAGCGTCCTTTTTCCTCTGCTGACCAGAAATCCAGTTCCCTCACCATAGAGTCTCCTCCTAGCACGGCATCCTTTTTCCTCTACCTGTGCTAAAGCCCTATCAATTGTGGAGCTGACCAGAGACAGGGGGCTGCAGCAGAGGGATGAAAGAGTCACATGCGGCTCCGCAGGTTGCTGACCCCTGAATTAAGGGATGGAACAATAGAGTTGTAAACATTGGTGCAAGCTGAAGAAGCATTAAGTGCTCCCATTCTAAAAGCAATCACACTGAAACTAGAAAATAAGTTGAGCCTAGGACTTTGATAAAAAGTTGTTTCATCTCTACATATCCAAGCAATAAAAATAGATTTCTTCTAACCTCATCAGCACCGTAATTCCCCTTCTAGCACTTGAGAATGCCATCATTTGGGATGGGGGAAGAAGGAGAGGAAGGGACAGCCAATTTCTGAAGTTCTTATGTAGGAGGAAAATGTTCTTACTCTGTTATTAGCAGCAAGGGAGGTACAGGGTTTGCATCCTCCGTGTCACCTTGGAACTTTCTCCCCTCCTCCTTAGTCTTGTTAGGGTAAAATGCTGCCAGCCTAAATTTCTTTGCAGGAATTAAAATTGCTTCCCAAAGTCAAGCAGCATCTCCTTAATGTCAACAAGCCTCCCACAGACCGAGAGGAAGGCAGATGGCCCAGCTGCAACTTTTGTCTTAGGGAAAAAGAGGAAAAATATTATTTCTTTGTTTCTCATACAAGAAATAGAGATTTTGTTATCACAGATTTGGATACGCTGGAACTTCAAGGCAGTGTTGGCATGGCATACTTCCCAATGGTTATTTTAAATACGGTTTATTTGTTTGACCCAATTTTCTGATTTGGGATGCCACACTGAACTAAAATGTGATTGACCAATTTGTGAAATGATGTATTGTATAAACACAGCCCAATTTTAGTCTTTCTTCCATGTCTAGGACATTCCATATCTGATTTAAACACTTACGCTTGATCCTTCTTTGCTAATGTGTTTTCTTCTTTTTAAAGCTGATTTGCTTTCAAAAAAATAATAATTGAAAATCAGTAGTCAGATCTTCCATTCTTCAATGGGTAACTTAACTGTTACCCCAAATCCTGAAAGCCCCACCCTCAAAAAGAAATCTCTATGGGGAATCATTAAGAATCTTTCTAAGAGAAGATTTTTGGTCATGGATTGCAATTCATACAGGATGGAAACAATATGTTAAGGTGTTAGTATGTTAAAATTCTGGTGAATCACTCAGTACAATTATCCCATGTATCTATGAAAATACATCCAATTCCCATTGAACACACAGCTCTTTGGGATGGTTCACTGACAAAAGGGTGAACGACAAAACCGCGCCCGACTAAACCGTGGTGACAAAACTGCGTGTTCTAAAGCGCTCCGACGAATGAGCGCTGAATCGCGCCGACAACAGCGCGGCGACAGAAGCGCTCTGTAAAACTAAACCTACCCCTAACCCTAACCCTAAATGTAACGCTAACCCTAACCCTAAACGTAACGCTAAACTTAACGCTAAACCTAACCCTAAACCTAACCTTAAACCTAACCCTAACCCTAAACCTAACTCTAAACCTAACCCTTACCTTAAGTTAAATCGGCTTTCTGTCGACGCACTGTTGTAAAGCGCCCTTCTGACTCCGCGCTGTTGTCGCCGCGTTGATGACGTTGCGGTTTTAGCGACGCGGTTTAGTCGGACGCAGTTTTGTCGTTCGCCCTTTTGTCGGGTCACGCTTTGGGATAGCATTTCACAACAATCCAAAATAAATTAATTGTTTCACAGTAAGGACAAGCTGGTCCTTATGGTCAATAGAAATGCAAATGAAAATCTTTCTTAAACAGGTGCTATTTGCAAAGGAGAGAGAAAGTTTGGCCTAGTGGTTAAGGCATTAGTCTAGAAATCTGGAGGGGAGGAAGTGTTCTACTACTGCCTCAGGGACAAAACCAGCTGGGTAATCTTCAGCCAAACACAATCCATAGGCCTAAAAAATAAGAAGCATGGCAAACCATTTCTAAATCTTGACAAGAAAACTGCAGGAACTGGTTCAGGCAGTCAGCAGTCTTGAAGTGGCCATGAAAAAAAATGGCTAAAACTGATGCAATGTAGAAAGATATTATAAGGTGTTTCAGCTGTTCTCCCAGGCTACTGTGGCATCACAGTCACTTTTTTTTAATTGTGTTTTCTTCTGTAGAAGTCCAGGAGTTATATGAAAAACACTTCTCGTTTTCCAGTACCAAATCAAGAGTAAGTATAAAACACTACCTAGACCAGAGGTGGTTCCTGCCAGTTTGGACCAGTTCGGCCAAAGAGGTAGTAACTTGGCCCGACACTCACCTGAACCGGTTCTATCCTCAGGGGCTGCCATCTTGATTTTCTGTTCTGCACATGCGCAAAACAATCTTCATTTAAAAAATGTAATTTGTTTTGTCCTTTCTAATGTACGCATTGGAATTTTAGATGCAAATGCTCACAAACGCGGAACCGATGGTAATGCCAGCAGGAACCCATCCCTGACCTAACCAAGATACTTTGGATAGGGATGTGGCTTTGCATTTGTTTTATGGATGCTGTGGGATAGGTTAGTCTGTGTCAAAGGTATTTTTCTGGACTCTTGCTAGTTTCCCTGCATCAGTCCTTTTCTCTAATAATAACATCAACAAAAACAACAAAAATAGAGAAGTTGGTGAATTGCTTAAAAAAAGTAGGGGCTAGCCCTCTAGCATCCCTTTATTTCCTAGAATGACCCTCACGTAGGCTATCTTGGAAAAGGAAAATGATGGTGGGAAGCTGCTGGCAGGACTTCTTCAGAAGTGTGCTCTCCTGCCCCTTCCATTGAGGGTGAACATTGTGATTAGGGGCATCTGGATGGGAGAATGAAGGTAGCTAAGAACCAGCCAGCCATTCAGCTGCTAGTGTTGAATATGTCCACCTGCTCACACATACAGGCTTGACCCCTTGCTGCCCACTACAACAGTAATCTTTGGGGTGCATCTAAAACATCCACTCAAATGATACATTGTCCACTTGTTTGTTTGTTTGTTTGTTTTATTTTCTCCCAAATCAGATACAGGCATAAAAATGTCACTATTAGGGATGTTTTCTAACAAAAATCCAGATCTGAAATTGCTGATCTTACAGAAAATTGTTAAAATGATGAGTGGGGAGAGGGAAGGTCTGTATGTTGGGTAGATTTTCTTGCCTAGGTGTATAAAAAAAGTTTTAAGAACATATTGTGGATGCTCCTGCAAAATGATTACTAGGTGCTGAAGCAGCATTTCTCAACCTCAGCAATTTTAAGAAGTGTGAAATTTAACTTCAAACATACTGGCTGGGGAATTCCAGGAGTTGAGGTCAATACATCTTAAAGTTGCTGAGATTGAAAAACATTGAGTTGAATGGATTTATACAATGACATAGTTACTTACAAACAGGGCTAACTGTAGGTTGTAGGTCAAGTAAGCAATAGCTTTGGGGCACCAAATTTTAGGTGGTAACCAAACTGAAAATATTTCCTAAAATAAAATGCAATTAAAAAGAAAATGCAATAATAATGCACCTCATCACCTAGCATTCCTGTTTAAGGCTTAAATATAATTGTTGCTATATGACATGAACTATATGATGTAATTACAATTACTGTATAAATAGAGTAAAAATATCCAAGAAAACAAAGTAGAATTTGCCAAGGCTGGAAATTGTAACTATAAAGCTCAAAAAGTTGGAGAAATAAGAGAAATAAAATGGCATTTGAAATTCCTAACAGAATCGGAAGATGAGTCAAGCCATTTGATGCCTAGAGTGTGAAAATGTCTAAAATCTAAACTCATCAAACATGTCCAGGGAGGGGATTTTTAAAAAAGTCAAGGTGGGTCCCATGCCCACTTAATCAAAGCCCTGCCCATGTATAAAATATGTTTGTGTGTGGGGGGGGTCTTCGATTATATTGTTATTGATACTTTCTTGGTCTAGGTTTTCTTGATTTGCCCCATGGAGAGATCTGCAAATCATTAATTTACCAAAAAGCTACTTTCAACTCTGTTGATTCTCCCTTCCTATAATATATATGGTTCCACTTTTTTACAGTTCCTGCTTTCTTTTCTTCCTTTTCTGGGCAGGGCAGCACATTTTCAAACTGAGTTCTGCCTTGTAACCATCTAGGATTTTTATCTTTTGAGAAAAAATTGTAAGGTCAATGGGAGTCAATGGTATTACGGCAAATTAAGAGGGAAGATGGTGCTGCTTTGCTTAGCAGAAATCAGTTTCTGCTATATATGCAAAAATTATACAAAAATCAGATGATGAAGAAAATGTAATGCTTAGCAAGGTAAGAGTTTGCGATGACTTGTTGGGGCTCTCAGGATTATGTTTCATCAGCTTTAAAATGGTGACCTGAGATGGGACATTGTATGTGGAACCAAAGGCTTTGCCCCAGGATGCTTCCAATTCGATGGCTTGAATTGTACCATAGTGGGAGCTTTGCACTTCATATTCCAAGAATCCGTCAACTCTTTGAAATAGAATATTTTTATGTGGCCATGTGGTTATTTTTAAACACTTAAGTTTGTGTGTTAAATATATGGTTGACTATTCCTGAATAAGAAAATAACTAGTATTTACACTGCCAGAGTGAATTCTTGGAAATCAACATCCAGCTCATAGTCATAGTCTGCCTCCTCCTCAAGAATTAGTTGCTGGCTCTAACATGATGATTTTCATCCTGTCCCCAACCTTCCCTTTTAAGATGGTTCAAAGGATCCTGGGGGAAGCAGATTATCTGGACCCTTTTTTAACCTGCATTCAGGCCAGGTCATAAAGACAGCATTAGTTACACTTAAATGATGGCCTTTGGAGGGAATCAGGATTGTGAAGGGAATGCATCCATCCTGGGCATCCTTGATCTCTCAGCAGCTTTTTATACCATTGAGCATGGTTTCCTTCTGGACTGGTTAGGGAGCTGCAAGTAAGAGAAGCAATATTGCAATGATTCTCCAGTTCTAGTTGACATTGTGGGGGGAGTGGTCTAATCCTAGACTCTTATTTTGTGGGGGTATCTCAGGGCTTTCTCCCCTTTTCCTTAACCTGAAACCATGGAAAAGGTTATCCCTTGGCATGGAATGTAGTATCCTCAGGAACAGGAAGTTGATGATATCCAATTATAGGAAGAGAGGAGGGGAGAGAGAGAATGAGAGGGGGAGTATTTGTGTGCATGTGCGCACGCATGCACATGTGTATGTCCTGGACCTGGAAACATGTCTATCTCTGGAAAGAGGAGCTGCTGGGCTCCCCTGCTCAGAACCAGTGTGCAATTTTGGGATTTTCCTGTTTTCAGCTCCTCCTCAAAGTGCAAGTGATGACTATGGTCAGGAACTTCATCTTGGATGCCAATTATATCTGTTCCTGGATTGGGGAATCCTATTAGTGATCACCCTTGCCTTTGCTATCTCCCAGTTGTGCTATTGCAATGGGTTCTACTTGGGGCTGCTCTTAAAAAAAGAGCCAGAAGCTTCGAGCGGTTCAAAACATGCCAGTGCAGATAGCATGGACACAGGTTGGTATGCCTAAGCAACACAACTAATTTCTGAACCACTTTGGCTTCCAGACATTTCCACATACCTTTCAAAGTGCTGGTTATCACCTATCATGGCAAAGAATTGGGTTATCTACAAGACCATTTTTCTCCAATTGTTTCCACCTGTTCTGTATGCTCGACTACGACTGAAACACTTCAGATCTTTTCCTTATAGGAATGTCACATAATGGGACCCTAAAAGTGGGCCTTTTTTGTTGCACTTACTTTCTGGAATATTTCTGTGTTCCACCTCAACATGCAACTAATTTCAGCCCTGTTGACCTTTAGAAATATTTTGTTGTTTCATATGCATTGCAATCAAGATGGTTGCAACCTAGAAGGGTCCTGGTTGTTTATTAACTATAGTATTTATTACTTTACCTTTATGTATTTTGCTTCTTCTTAATAATGCATGCAACCTAGAGTCACTTTTCTCCAAGTCTGGTGGCTTTATAAATCCAATAAACAAAACCTCTGGAGAGGATTTCCAAATTAAGAGGGGATTTCATAGATCCTCATCAGTTTTTCCTGTCCCCATTTATGATCTTATATGATGTGCCATAGGCATAGTGGGAGGGTGTGTGTGTGTCAACAGATGTCTGTGGTTTGCTTTTTTGTTGCAAAAATGTGCAAGAGCTTAAGTTATATTCACTGTAGACTAGGATGGCGCTTCCCCTCTTCAGGAATTCCACGAGATTAATCTTCGTCGAGTTTCTGAAGCACCATAGAGAGAGATGGCCTCCATTACTTAACAAACAAAACTTGCTCCTGTAGAGAGGAAAATTCCAGCAATGCTCAGAATCAGGCAGCCAAAGAATGAACTATCTCTCCATCACCTACCTTGTCTTCCCCCAAGACTGCCTTCATTCTAGGAGAGTCCCTGCACTCATACTCAAGGTGCTGTCCCCCGTCTCCCAATAACGGCTTTTGAATCTGTCATGTTGGCTTCTCCATAAAACTCCTTGTGGATTTACCATGCCTTTGATTGAAACCTACTTGCTAGTTGGGAATTGAATTCAGTACACTCATCTTCTACTCTTTTTTGGAGTCCTGGTCCTAGCAACCTCTCAGTTCTTGCTGTAGCCCTTGAACATTCTGGAGTTTTCAGTTAACATTCTAGAAATGTCAATTTGGAGAAAGGTTGCCTTAGACCTATTGTTGCTTTGACCACTAAGTATGCCCAGAACAAAAAAAATAGCGTGCCTTTATGGTTTAGGACAGTGTTTCTTAATCTCAGTATGCAGGCTGGGGAATGTTGGGAGTTGAAGTCCATAAATTTTAAATTAAGAAAGCCTGGTTTAGAATACTGAATAAAATAGACTAGACTATGGCATGGCCATATTCATATCGTCATCTTAATTCTGTTCATATTAATCTATTTTCTGGGCTCACACAATACATTGAAATGTAAACTAACCCATATAAAGAATTGGGCTTACGTATTTGACAAATCAACTAAACCCTAAACAAGCCTATCATATTGTGCAGATACACAAGTATTTTACTACAAAAACTTTAAACTGTCTTGTGTGCATTTAGCACTACCTGTACTGAACTGGTGACCTCCAGATTTGCTAGGAGTGCTACTCTCTGCCCACCTGCTTGCTGGAATTCTGAGGATTAGAGTCTCAGTGCACCTAAATGCAAAAACTATTATTGCTAGTACTTCTGATATGTTATATATCATGTATGAGAGCCAGATTGGTCTAATGGTTAAGACACAGAGCTAGAAACCAGGAGATTGGAAGTTCTAGTCTTCCCTTAGGTATGAAAGCCAGCTGGGTCACTTTGAGCTAGTCACTCTCAATCCAATACATCTCACGGGATTGTTAGTTAGGGGAAATAGGCTTGCTGCCTTGAATTATAAAAACAATAAAGGTAGCATGAATGAATCAATGAATATTCTAAAGGTCTAAATACATTCTTCAGCCAAAAGAACCTTAGTAGTCATCACTGAAGGACTCTCAGGATAGCTTAGAGACCAGCAGTCTAACCGAGTTGATTGAACTTCCTAGTATACTAACTTTAAAGTGGTTTTCTGCCTGTATTTCTTTGGATTTGATTTATATCGACTCTGTTTGGGAGGGAAATCAATCTGTGTAACTCAGTTAATACAATCCTCCAGGTACTCCTTTAAAATGTGTTTCTAGACTGCCTAAATATCCTAACATGTCTCTCTGAAATTTATTGCAGGAAACAAGAAAATGTGAGGATTAGCAAGCCGTTTAAGACTACTCGAAATACACCGTTTAGCTAGCTGATGGTACCGTCAACACTAGCTGGGAACTTCATTTAGGTTTTAGAATAAAACAAATGGCAATGAAAGGCATATCTATTGTGAAATGTATGCAAGCATCAAGATGCATTCCATACACATACATCAAACACAGGAGCTGTTCAAATTTTAAGAAACCAACATGGAAGCTGTGGAAAGCTCAATTCTCATCAGAAAGATTGCCACAAACAGCTGACATGCTCACTGTAAGATATTCCCCACATGATATGGTTTTGAAACAGGCTGATTTTTTCAGAATGTTTAGTAAGATACAAGTTCTTTGTGGGTTTTTTAAGGGGCTTTTAACCTTTTGAGGCTCAGTACATAATCTCTCTTTTTAATCCATTTCCAATAGTAGTAGTCAACACTCCTACTTCTCCTACTTACCTGCACATTTATACTACTTTTGTTCTTATAGATGTGAATCTAGGGACAAGTCAAAAGAATTACAGCCAGAAGAGACAGAAGTTCCTCCATACACAAATGCATGAGCAGAAAACGATTTGTGGAAATAGTAAACAAGGAGCAATGCCATGGGCTATTCAGGCTAACCCTGTTTTAAAACACTTTTCTTCTAGAATGTATTTTATAGTATTGGCATTAGCAGATAGCTGAATGTGTGCATTGCTATAGATACTTATTTGTGGGGGAATTAAATAGCTATTTCCAAATAAGATCCAGAACAGTCTAAATATGGAAATATCCAGTTATTAATCATCCAAAGTTACTTAGCTGCCTTGTATAGACTGGCATGACTTAATGCACAGCTCAGGAAAAATGAAAACAAGGAAAAATGGGGAGAGCAAATATTACATATTTTTAAAGAAATATTGGGTTGGATTTTATTTGCATAATGCATGTTATGTTGGTAAGTTGGCATGAAGAGGTAGAGACAATAGTCCAAGTAAGGTGACCAAAATGGAAAGGAGAAAAATGTGGAAATTCACCACTTCCCAATGGCTACAGCTGCAGCTGCAGCTGCAGCTGCTGCTGCTGCTACTACTACTACTACTACTACTACTACACTACTACTACTACTACTACTACTATGCTTGGGTTGGTGAGTTTTAAAAGATGTTTGGCGAGTGCCAAATCACAGAAGACCAGTGTAGATTTCATTGACTTTCAGATTAAAGCAAAATTAACTACTGTACAATCATTTATCCACACCGATTCCATGACTTCAGTTTTCCAATATACAGTAAGTTCCCCCAAACTTTTCTCCTCTCTAAGCCAACCTAAAACTCAGAAGTGAAAGAAGGATACATAAAGTAGAGGGGAATTCACGCTTGTACACCTGAGCTAAGCTTTTGTGTTTTAAGTATATACAATTGAAAACATCCTGCATGCTGGAATAGGGTGGGAAATATATCAACGGGGGAGGGTGGAAATTGTATATTCAGAAGGAGAGGAAACTAGCTTTGGGTCAGATGTCAGAAAGGGGATGGAGGTAAATCAAAGCAAGCAGTTCTCCTCCTAAAAATTTCTCTGAAAAACTGCATGTATTAAATGCATAAATTCATTGTATTATCCCAGATACAACAAAGTGAATTATTTAAAGAAGCAACTCATCAGTCAGGCGCACTGCTGGCATACAAGCCGCTCTTCTGCATAAAAACAATTTTAAAAATATTCTAGTTGCACACATATGTACTGTTAAAAAGAGTTTTGAATATTCTAGCTGCATTCATGCATTGTTAAAAAGAATTATTTTGCCTTGCTACTGACACCCAACCTCTCCCACATCCAATTTGTAAAATGGGTTGTGGTTGTTTAGTATCAAAGATTTGATTTTTTTTTTCCTCTTCAAGGAGCATCTTCTGCTCCTCAATTTGTCTTCTGAAGGAGACTAGAAAATAATTATTGTAAACCTAGATTGTATGCAATAATTAACTGATTAGCTATTATTATTTTTCTTGCAAAAGACTAACACTTTTAGGGAACTTGAATTCTTAGTTACACAATTCCTACCAGCTTGTTGATATATTCTACAAACCAAACTATGTATTTGATACCAAAGGGGAATTTTTATTTTAGGAATGAGGGGTTCAGAGAGAAATTGGGAGGGGGGGAATTCCTTGCATTCCAAGCTATATGTCTCTCTCCCACACTTGTAAAGGATAAATGCAATTACCATAGTATACCACATACATACAATATATAAAGTGAACATATACCTTGTGTCAGATGCTAGCTAAGTCTCTCAAACTCTACCAGCCTTTCACATCCATTGACAATGTATCCTAGAACCTTGTTTCATTCACAAAAAGATTAATAATGGTGAACCAGCTGTTTTCTAGAGAGGTTCACCTAGTACATGGTTGTCAAATTCATGGCCCGCAGGCTGGATATGTCATGTGCTGGCCATGCCCACTCCTATTTTAGCCAAGGGAAAAAAGTTGTGATGACGTACATCTGACACTCCTGGCCTAGTATCATCAATCTTAATGATATATCACTCAAAGCACAAATGACCAGGCTCAAGTTATGCTACTTTGCACACACGAGGACATCTGGCTCTTGGAGAAGCTGTAATGTTGAGAATGATGAAAGGAAAGACAATGACCAGCAACAAGGCAGACTCAGGTACTGCAGGGATAGATTACACCATTGGAAGATCTGAAGAACTACAGTATCCTGGGAACAGATCCACCTGGAGGAATGATCTATATGGTTGCTAAGAACTGACACCAACTTGATGACCCATATTCAGTCAATATCAATGATAATTCTTTTTAACAAAGCCCCAATTCTCACAATTTTAAAACTACAGAATTAAATAAGTACATCAATAATTTCTGCTTCAAGACAGACTGGTGATAAATGCTGTGGTTAAGCTCTAGAAGAGTTCTAGGAAAATTGATGATTATTTTTTTCCAATGGGAAATATTTTCTTTACAGAGAAATGCACAAAAAACATAGTGGAACAGAAAAACCAGTACAAAAGTGGAACAAAAGAGAACAAGAAAAATACAGAAACGTCAAGCACTTTCTCACAAGAACTAACCCTCCCTTTTAATCACTGAAGCAACATTATCTGCAAAAAAAATTATCATTCTACAAGAAGAATTAAACAAAGCAAAACATGGTGGACAACTTGTATGTGTTTATGATGACCCAATCATACTGAATAGGGAGATCTGGAAAAGGCTAGCTGTGGTGCTTCAGAGTTCTGATGGTCCTTCACCTCAATTCTTAGAATTGAAAGATGTTCCACTTCAGATATTTACCAAGTCCAGAAAAGCAAACAAAAACTATACATTTTCAATCATTGGAAGAGCTAAATTTTTTCTTGGCCTTCAAAGTGAATTTCTGGATGCTGAAGTCTGTGCCCAATTGTATGTTTGCACAGCAAATCCAGTATTATGTTAGTCACAGACAGGCTTGGACATTGGGTAGTTCTGATTCATGATAGCTCTGCAGCTATCATTCTGCAAGGTCGAGCTTATATCAAACATCCTTTGCACTTTTAAAAATTCAGACCACTTGCATAAGTTAAAGCTGACTTAAAATGGGTAACTGATTGGCCTACAAAACAGATACCTCAGCATTTACAGCCCATAACAATGCAGAAATAGAGGAGAAATGCTTTTCCAGCTTTTCTCGTGAGAAATTTGTGGTCCTTTGATTAGAACTGAGACACTTTCCAATGCCTTGACTTCATAATTTAACACATTGCTTAAGCAGTTTACTGAGATAATCCCGAGAGAAAATCCCACTAAATCACGAATGTCTCAAAATATAGTTATATAGAGAATATACAGCATGGCTAATTTTCATACAAAATTATTAAAGCCTTTGCAGGTGGCCAGGAAGACTTATCTTCTAGTAAAGTATCAACTGTCACTTCTAATGCTCTTTTGATTCCGCTTGGCCAACCAATAGGAGGAGCGGGGAATATTATTGTATTATCTGATATTATAACCCTTAATTGAAAGACTCTCTCATTTATTATTGATTGTGGAAGATTCAGAGTTGGCATAATTTACTCTGTAATGTTTCCCAGCTATTTAATCTTTGTCAAGATGACCCCAGTTTGAATCTCGGTCACGGAGCTTGAAACAGCATTCAAATATCTAGAACTGCTGCCTAAAAGGAATCACACATACCCTGGATTGTATCGTGCAATTTTTTCACTCCATTCTTGTAGATCAAGTGATTAATCAGAATATGGTTTTAGCTGCAGACAGATTCTCTTTCCAGCTTTTCAAACAAAAGCTTTCAAAGCTTTTCCCTTTTTAACCATCCATTCTATTTACAAATTATTATTATCAAACAGGAATACATCTTCTTTTTTGGCATAACATGGCTGACTACAACTTGACCCAAGAGACAGGCACCCAAAAACAGTCTGTGTTCAGTTTCTCCAATATGGTTTTCAATTGGCTGCAGGCACTCTGGAGATCTTCCTTCAGCAGGACAGTATCGATTAAGTGGCCATATTGTTCCTCAATGAAGGCTGCTGAGTTCATCATCTCTTGCTGCTCCTCATCCTGCAAAATGGAACAGAAAGACAATAGGAAATGACTCTTGGGACCTTGGGATCTTTTAAAGGGATTCTTGGCTCTTTAAAATTTGGTTTTGAGCTGCAACACCCTTTTGGCACTTCCTAAGGGGGGGGGGAGGAATCCAATTGGGTAATTCTGCTACAGCAAGCAGATTTGGTTAGTGAAATTTAGTACAGATAGTTGTTGATTTCTGAGCACAATTTTTGTTGCAAAATGTGATTGTTAAGTAAGTCACACACAATTTTACAACCTTTTTTTGCCACAGTTGTTAAGCGAATCAGTGCAGTTATTAGGTGAATCATGCCACCATAAGCATATCCAGCTTTCTCCATTGATTTTGCATGGCAGAAGTCCCAAATGGCAATCACATGACCTGAGGATACTGCAACCATCATCAATACATGCCAGTTGCCAAGAACACAAATGTTTATCAAGTGACTGTGGGGATATTGTGATGATCATAAGTGCAAGAACCGGTCATGACACTTTTTTTCAGTGCTGTTATACCTTTAGTCACTAAATGAATGGTTGTAAATCAAGGATTATCTGTAATAACCTGAATTTGTTGAGTTACAGGTATAATAATTTAAGGCATTTTTCTTTGCCTGTACATTTATTTGCTACTCACTTAAGAATTCATTAAATATGCAACCAGTTGGAACCAGACCTACTATAATAATAGTTAGAAAATCAAAGACATTTAAGTCATGATGGATTTATGCCCCACTGATTACAATGGATTTATTCTTTGCATCAATATCAGCTTTACCCATTACATTAAATTTAAGTCATTATGAGGTTTGTCTGGTTTGCATTTAATGTGTTGTATGAATCTAGTCATTGAGATTTGAAAATTAGATTGATGGCTTAGAGCCATATGCAAATTCACTGAACAGTGATTTATTGAATTCCAAACAAGTAAACCATAGCTTAGCTTAATGAGTGTATATAATAAGAATCTGGATCTAATCACCAGAGTATAATTTTCCAACAACAAAGACTTTAGAATGAAATCTAAGCAACAATGGGCAAGATATAGTCAGAGATATTCATGGAGTACAGGCATCAAAATCTCAAGATGAGGAGAATAGCATCAAGATCGAAGTCATACCCCTTTTATATGTGCATGGGATACTGCCACATTTATGAAAGATTCAAGATTCAAGATTTAATACATTTATATCTCACAGGATGGGTCTTCTCCGGGTGCCGTCGACTAGACAATGTCGAACGATTCTAAAAGAATACTAAAAAATTTAAAATAGAAAGAGAACAAATTAAAAAGACACATCATGCACTCAACCTTAGTGGGGCTGGACCTCGTTCCTGACGTCAACAGCCCCAGGCCTGCCGGAACAGCCAGGTCTTAGTAGACTTCCAGAAGGCCGAGAGAGTGGGGAGGGTCCGGATCTCTGGGGGTAGATCGTTCCATAGGGCTGGGGCAGCTACAGAGAAGGCCCTCCCCCAAGGAGCCATCAGATGACATTGTCTAGTCGACGGCACCGGAGAAGACCCATCCTGTGAGATCTTATCGGACGCTGGGAGGTATGTGGCAGGAGACAGTCTCGTAGATATCCGGGTCCTAAGCCATGTAGGGCTTTAAAGGTGATAACCAGGACCTTGAAGCGTGTTTGGAGACCGATGGGGAGCCAGTGCAGCTCGCGGAGGATGGGTGTAACATGGGTGTATCTCAGTACACCCAGTATCGCTTGCGCGGCTGCATTCTGGACCAATTGTAGTCTCCGAACACTCTTCAGAGGCAGCCCCATGTAGAGCATGTTACAGTAGTCAAGTCTTGAGGTGACGAGGGCATGAGTGACCATTTGAAGTGCCTCCCGGTCCAGGTAGGGCCGCAAATGGTGCACCAGGCGAACCTGGGCAAAAGCTCCCCTGGTCACAGCTGACAAATGGTGTTCTAGAGTCAGCTGCGGATCTAGGAGAACACCCAAGTTGCGGGCCCTCTCTGAGGGGTGTAAAGTTTCACCCCCCAGGCTTAAAGATGGAGTATCTGGACTATCCTTGGGGGGCAACATCCATAGCCACTTGGTCTTATCAGGGTTGAGTGCAAGCTTGTTCACTCCCATCCAGACCCTGACAGCTTCCAGGCACTGGCACATCACTTTCACCGCTTCACTGAGTTGGCACGGGGCGGAAAGATATAGCTGGGTATCATCCGCGTACTGGTGGTACTTAATCCCGTGCCGGCGAATGATCTCACCCAGCGGCTTCATGTAGATATTAAATAGGAGGGGGGACAAGACCGAGCCCTGCGGCACCCCATATATAAGGGGCCTAGGGGTCGACCTGTCCTCCGACCAACACCGACTGCGACCTGCCAGAGAGGTAAGAGGAGAACCACCGTAAAACGGTGCCTCCCACTCCCACCTCTTCCAGCTGCCGCAGAAGGATACCATGGTCGATGGTATTGAAGGCCGCTGAAAGGTCAAGGAGCACCAGGATAGAGGAATGTCCTCTATCCCTGGCCTGCCAGAGATCATCGGTCAGCGCAAAAGGTCTGGAATTGGATTATGACACTGTGCCCACCATCTTGCAGACTCTGACTCCCTACAGGCAAACACTGCTGGGGATACTGTAAAAAGAAATTTTGGAATGCATAAGCCAAGGGCAACAGAAGAGAGAAAAGGAGGATTGAAGGAGCATCCAAGGAAGTCAATAAAAACTTTAGAACGAAAATGAAAAATGGGTGATCCTACACTCACTTTGGTCTGCATAGCTACCACATCCTTCAGATCAATTTCTGGTGTTGTACACAGATAGCCTTCCGGGGAAGACAGCCCTTAGCAGAGGTAAATGTTGTCCATCCCATTACAAGCTCCTAGCATAAAACCATCCTTTCAATACAAAATACTTACAAGCGGGACAAAAATGTCCTCTGTCAGCAGAGAGGCTGGCGTGTTCTTTTTCTTTTCAGAGACAAGAGGTTTTACAAAGACCACATGGGGCTTGAATTCGGCTGTCCTTAAGTGCTTCACTGCCTGGAAGCAGAAATATGCAAAACAGAAATCTGTAGCCGCAATTTCTTAAAGGAAAGAAATTGTCATTATTTCTCTTGATTTAATGGCCTGAAAGACTCTTTGAAGAAATCTTGAATTTTTCTGTAATATTGCTTTATAATATAACCATAAATATAATAAAAGTGGCACTTAATAAATAGCATCAATAATATACACCAGGATAAAAAGGCCTATAAATTAATAAAGTTAAAAATATCTGGGAGAGAAGCCTAGTACTGATGAAATATTTTTTGAAACTATCTGAAGCATTTTTATTTGTTCAACTTAAATAGTAAATGATAATTACTCAACCGATGGTCAACTGAATGCTATTTGCTTGAAAATGGGCCCGGTTTTGCTTTTCCAACCAAATGCACTAGTTATTAAAAGTAATAAAAGATAAATATGGAAAGGAAGATAATTTAGAACCCAAGACACTATATATATGTGTGTGTGTGTGTGTGTGTGTGTGTGTGTGTGTGTGTGTGTGTTTTCTGAGGTTTTCGCGGGTGTTAGTATGTAGGTCTCTAGTTGTTCGGGTTTTCTCCCGCGTAGAATTGGAGATGTCTTGGTGACGTTTCGACGAAGTCTCATTCGTCATCTTCAGGCGGCTTCAGACTACTTCAGGTTTGGTGTTTCCAGGAGTAGTGTGAGATCTCGGCTGTTTGTTGCTTTTAACTGCCAGTAGGGGATTAAACTGATTGGGTGGGGGCTTGGCTGTGTCTTGATTAGGTGGAGGTGTGTCCTTATTTGGTGGCGGTGTGTTCTGTTCACATGTAACACAAACCCCCCAAACAATCAGAACAGAACACACCGCCACCAAATAAGGACACACCTCCACCTAATCAAGAAACAGCCAAGCCCCCACCCAATCAGTTTAATCCCCTACTGGCAGTTAAAATTTAATCCCCTACTGGCAGTTAAAATTTAATCCCCTACTGGCAGTTAAAAGCAACAAACAGCCGAGATCTCACACTACTCCTGGAAACACCAAACCTGAAGTAGTCTGAAGCCGCCTGAAGATGACGAATGAGACTTCGTCGAAACAACTATATATATACATATACATACATACATACATACATACATACATACATACATACATACATACATACATACATACATACATATATATATATATATATATATATATATATATATATATATATTTAAAGTCACAACCCCTGGTATGCCCAAATATGGGAGGAAGGTCACACTTCCACTCTCTGTCTTCGGCTCGTCACAGAGAGTGGATGTGTGACCTTCCTCCCATATTTGGGCATACCAGGGGTTGTGACTTTAAATATATACCTCTCACCCTGGCTGGCTGATAAGGAGTCGAGCTGTGTAGCTCAATGGTTAACACATCTGCCTAAGAGGCAATAGAGCACAGGTTCGATTCCCAACAAGGGTGTGGCTAGCTGATGAGAGCTAAATAGCTTGAAATAGATCTATACTAGTCTCCCTTTATTTATTTATCAGCATAAATATAACACACACATATATATATAATTTGTATTTATCTTGGATATTATAGGTGCAGACTTTGTAGACAGGCCTCAGAGACAAACACATAGTGTCAGGTGTAAGTTGCAGGCAGGAACAATATACACCGAACAGCACAACCAGGTAATTGGCATTATGTCCAGGAACATCTGGAATGTATATGGTCCAGATGTTCCTGAACATAATGAACTCCCAAGTTCAAATGAGAGATACCACAGAAGGTTGAGGAGAATAATAGGGCTAAAATTCTGTGAGACTTCCAGATCCAGATGGTCAGACAGGTATCAACCAGACATCTTGGGGTAATCAAGGACCAGGAGATAATGATAGATGTAGCAGTGCCAAGTAACAAAAACATTATAAAAATATATGATACAAGGCACATCTGAAAATAACACAGCATATTTCCACAAGGAAATTAACTTGTAATGTGTCTGTTATTTGTCACAGTTCTTGCTACACACTAATTTCTTTCTAAAGGCCATATGTTGTCCATGGTTACGATCGACCCTAAACTGAAAAGCAAATCTGGAGCACAGGTTTTCTTTTAAATGTTAATTTACCTCAGGCACAACATCCACAAGGCAAACTTTATTTTTAGACATGACAGACTGTATCGCCTCCAGGCTTGTCCCATAAAGATTTTCCTTATATTCTCCATGTTCTACAAACCTGAAAATTGTGAGGGAATTAAGTGAGAAAAAGCAAAACAGAACACCAACCTCAAAAGAGAGTGCAGCATGCAAACGTGTTAAATGTTTATTATAGCATAAAATTGTTTACTTCGTCTTTGTCTTTTCTATTTTTAATAATTTGCTTCAGGCCACAAGATTTAAAAGGGATGACTCTTTTTGAACATTTCACTTTCATCAAGGAAAGAGCAAATGCTTAGAAAGCATACACACACAAGAAATCTTATACCTAGAGACATCTAGTCACTTTCCAAAACATAAACAAACATTATAGCATTCTGAAGTCAAAACTAATATAAAACTACCCTGTTTTCCTGAAAATAAGACCTCCTCAGATAATAAACCCAATCAGGCTTTTGAGCACATTCACTACAATAAGCCCTCCCCAAAAATATTGCAACACAGTAGCAGCCATGAGGTGACCACGCTCGCCACCTCTGGCACCTCAAAAATAATAACACCTCCCCGAAAATAAGGCTAAGCACTTATTTCATGGGTCGAAAGAAAATAAGGCCCTGTCTTATTTTCGGGAAAATACAGTAATCTCAGATCTGTTCAGCATTAGCATGCGGAGGGACCTTTTAATACCCTCAGCCTATGGTACTGCTTGACTCTTAAAGCAGTGATCCCCAGAACTCTAGATATGTTGCAACTTCAAATCCCAGAATGTTTATTTAGCATAAATCTCTCGGGGAATGCAATTCCGGCAAATCTGGAGTACCAAAAGAAGCATGGCACATGGAGCAAAGGTCTTCAATTTTGTGTACTAAGATGATTGTTCAGTTTCCTCCCCTTCCCCCTTCGAGCAAAGGCAAACTAGGAAAGTTCAGGCAAGAAGAGATTTTGGATCAGACACAGAACACTGTCTAATTTTGGGAAGTGTTGAGAAATTGGCAGAAATGCAGCATAGGAGTGTGTTCTATCGGGGAGAACTCGGGTGGGGGGGGGGAACTCGGGTGGAGAGAAGGACTGAGGCAAGCCAGATCTCTTAATACTAACAGTTTATTGCTAACAGGTTGCCAACATGGCATTTCACTAGGCGCATGTCTCAGATAATGGCAACACTGAGACCCTGCTTGACAGCTCTTTATATATGCCGGCTGTCAAGCAGGAACCGATCAGAACCGAGTAGGGTACACCCTAGTGGAACCAGGAAACTGCCATATACAACATAGTGCATACAATTAATTCAACATATTAAGTAAAACAAACCCAGCCTTAATAAGATCTCTTTGCTCCCATCCCAATCTGGAGAACATTTAGAGCCCAACAAAATTTCTCCATTATTATAGCCCCAACTTAGATAAAATATGCTTGTCAAAGCTCTTCTACCCATGAAATTAAAGTCTCTATCAGCAAAGGAGAGCTACTTTAGTTAAGACTCTCAGAGGATACAGGACATGAATAGGGCTTAATACAAGAAGAGACATACTTTCAGAGCAAAGTACCTCAGAGGTAGTGAAAGTACTTCAGAGCAAAGCTTACTTGTTGTGCTGTATATCAGTCTCAAATGATTGTTTTGAAACAAAGTTGTATTCTACGCCCTCCTTTTCATGACTCTTCTTGGTCCTTGTGGTATCTGGGAGAGAGAAGTCGTCAAGTTTAGATGACGTGACGGTAGAACATTTTGCTTTGCATGGCAGAGTGAACAGGGCTAGGAATGACACCGATGACAAAATAAGGCAAATCAGAAGCAAAAGAAAAGTTATAAGAAAACAGCACTGCTGTCAGAAAGATTTCTCTAACTCATCTGAGGGTGTCTTTGGCTGCGATGATCCAGAGAAGAGATATATCTCTTATGCCTGCTGTAATGTCATACTATTAGTTTACCCACATTTTTTTACAAATCACAAAGAGAGCGGCCTACCCCTCACCAAAAAGAAACAAAAAAACACCTCACTATCTTTCTTCAGCCCAACAACATGCCTCTCAGCCACACCTCTGGTTATTTTTTGTTCATGTGATAGCAATGCATCATCTATGCTTCCCCCAGGAGAGCAGCAGTGATGTTATAGTAGAAGATATGCAACTAGTGACTAGAGATCTTAGAATAAATATCTCAAAAGAGTTGAGTAACCCATGCTTGCTCTTTTATCACTGGTAACTTCCTCTCAGTAAGTACTTAGAAGTGTGTATTATGCCAGAGGCAACAGAATTTAGAGTACGTAGATGAGCAAAAACACAGGAGCCAACTTCCCGTCACAGTACACTTTATCAGTTCAAACACCTCCCAAAATGTTGAACTACAACTTCATCAATTCTCAATCAACATATTATATTGTAATGATTTGCAAAGTTTGCCCTAACAGGATCTTTTAATAGTTAAATAACTAGCTTTGCGACATTGTGCCCCGAACAAGTTCCTGCAGTTTTCTTGGCAAGATTTCAGAAATCTTTTGCCATTGCCTCCTTCCTAGGGCTGAGGGAAATTTAATGATCTAAGAACACCCAGCTAGCTTTGTGTCTGAGGCAGGATTAGAATTTATTATCTCTGAATTTCTAACAAGTACCTTAACCATTATACCAAACACATAGTTGTAACTAGATGCCTATATCCATAGACGCTCAAAAATATGTGTCATTGACTTCTTTATCAATTTAACTGTCTCCCCTCCTCCCTCAGTGTTTCTACTATGGTGAAGTATTTGGACATTGTTTCAATCAGTACTTTGCAACACCTCTCTCTAGCTCAGAGTCTTCCTACTAATAATTTTTCTCACTGTTCCTTGAAGATCTTCTTTTCTTAAGTTTCCTTGTATGTATTGCACGTTTGAGATTTTCCCAAAGATTTGCAATAATATCAAGTATTGGGACTATGAAGGCCATTTCAAAACCATTATTTTCCTTTTCTGTAAATATTTCACAATTAATTTGGAGGTATATGAGACTGACTTGCTAAAGTTTCCAACTTCTTTGCTATTGGCTGCCACATAAGCCCAACGCATAGCAAAACTACACTAGAGCATAATAACCTGCAACGTATTATTTTCTTATGAATTGCTCATCTTTTTGTCTTCAAATATATCTTGTGTTATTGTGGAACAATTCAGTTTTTGCTTCATCAGCTCAAAGTATTTATTTCCAAAATATTTTCAGGCTTATCAAAGTTTTATTTTGCATAGCCTAGACTGCCTTTTGAGGCTAGGTTTTAGAAAATATTTCCTTCCAACAGCTTTCCCATGCAGATAATTCTTGCATAAGCAGAGCTGTATTGTAAATCAGCGGATAAATACTCTGGTGTCAGCTAAACTTCTCAACAGCTGGTTTAAAGTGATCTGTCAGTTCTGCTTTACAGATCTGACCAGTTTTATGGCAACTAGACTCTTCCTGTTCTATCTAACTTTCATTTTTTGTTTCTTATAGTTGAAATTGCTTGCTTAAAATACTGAAAATATTTTTTTAGTGCCTACCCTTGCTTTGTATGAGTGAATGAAGACCTGGTTTCTTTTTAAAGTAAATAAAATTACAAACACAAACTGAAAGGTTATAAGGGTCAGAGTATTTTTTTTTCAGCTGGAATGAACTGTGGCTTAATAAGTCGGTTACATTTAGAGTTTTATTAACATCTAAGCAGGGGAGGACAACCATCTATCAAGAATATTGTAGTCATATCATGCATTATAAATCATGAGTTCAGCTGTGATTGGCTCAGATGACTTGCAAGGTTCCTTCAGATGGGATGATCCCACTGCTTTCAAGGTTCCTTCTGATGTGCTTTATCTATTTAGAATATAATGCCCCTAGTGGGAGAGGTGTCATCCGATTTCTATGTGGCACACACCATCTAATGCACAGGTCTTCAAACTTGGCAACTTTAAGACTTGTGGACTCCAACTCGCAGAATCCTCCAGCCAGCTAAGTCCACAAGTCTTAAAGTTGCCAAGTTTGGGGACCCCTGATCTAATGCATGGTGCTCTATTTCCACTGAATGTAGATTGTAACCATGTGAATACAATCCTTGTAGAAACATATGCACTGACACAACATTGGGATCCAACCATCTTTCTCGGTTACTTCTCAATAATTATTTCAATTCAAAATCATTTGCTGGAGGATTAGAGATGTTGTTGGGAAAGTTCAGAAGCTCCCAATACATCAAATGCTCAGCCAATGCCAGAAGTGTCTATTGCATATAGTTTAAAAAAGATAGCATCCACAATGGGTGAAATCAAAATCTTGCCTGTGAGAATGTAGATTGCAGATACAATCGTATGATTGTATGGCTGCTATCTAACTTTTTTTACCAGAATCTGTGGGCATCCCTGTTGTCTCCCATCCTGGAACTCATGCCCATATTAAAATTGTTCTTTGGATAAACTAAGAATTACTAAATAACTAAGCATTACTGGAAATAAAAGATCATCTTGTAAGATGGTAGTCAGCTGTGTAGTAGATAGATTTCTCATTTCTTAATTAAAACATTTTTTAAAAAATGGATACCTGAGAACTTGGAGGTATCTGCAAGTACACAGATGACTAGCCTAATAAATCTAATACCTGCTCCCTGCCTAGCTGTTCTTTGCTACAAGCTCATTTTCCCAGTTTTGGTTCAGAGACTTATTCAGAAACACAGTCAAGTATTATAGAATTTAGCCTTTATGTGGCCATAGATTTCAGATATTATTGAAATGTCTAATTTTTACAGCACCAATTTCTACTGCACATAGATCTCCTTCATCCTACATGTGTGTATCTGTGTTGTTTTTTGGCTAAGACAATGTGCTGCAAAAGCTGTGCTTTCACCATCCCTATGTGGATTTCCCTATGTGCCTTTTATTAATGCCAGAAATAACTTTTTACATCTGGTCTGACTGTTAGCATTTATATAATCTCCTAATTAGTTCCTGAAAGCAGATTTTCTCTTTCAGTAGACAACCCGCTTGCCTGACTTACATTTCAATTATTCAATACTTTCCATTTCTTCTAGTGTTCTAGCTCTTATTTCATTTTGGCAATTTTAAAATTTCAACACAGAGTTCAAACCATCCCCATCCCATCCCCTTATTCTCAGTCCATTGCTATTAAAAAATATTTCAGTTCTTAAAGCATTTAGGACAAAAACAACCTATTTCCAGCCCACACATTATGAAATGTTTCATTTTTAAAGCCTTTTTTATTTGCCAGCCCTTTCTAAAAGCAGTAAGTTCTATGTAAAATAAATAAAGTTTTCAAAAGAACAGATGAATACAGAGAAGGAACAGGGATGAAATCAAGTTCTCTTCTAATAGCCAGTGGAGGAAACCAAAAACAGAAATAATGGAAGAGAAGCTCTTATTTTCCTACTTAAATATTTCTGCAGATTCTACTAGCTGCCCTTATATAAAACATGGTTTATTAGAGAGAAGGGCTGCATTCAAGTTAGGGGTTCCAGACCTAGTAGGTTGTAGTTCAATTAAGTAGTTTGGGGAGGAGGAAGTTGCAAAAATTTTGTAAAGCTATCTGGTTTAAGAAAAAAAAAAGATGATGTGAAAATCCAATTCAACTTTACAGCAATTCTGCTATGGACTTGCAACCTCCAAGAGATGTACAAGAGATGGATAAATCCAGGACCTAGCCTTCTATCCAATTGCAGCATTTTTACTCAGTCATTATTTTGTTTTATTTAGGGGACGGGGAGTCAAATGCAATCATTTATTTTTCTGGGGGGGTCACAACACTACAAAGTTTGGATGTGCTTGCACTGAGCAAAATTAATCTCATGCAAATTTAGTGGTTGCATTCATACATTACTCTATGTCAAGGGTCTCCAAACTTGGCAACTAAGACTTGTGGACTTCAACTTCCAGAAGATATGCTGGCTGGAGAATTCTGGGAGTTGAAGTCCACAAGTCTTAAAGTTTCCAAGTTTGAAGATTTCTGCTCTAAGTCATACATGCATATACATCTTCCGCTTCATAGGAAGCATTCATACAAAGCAGAATATGAATAAGAAATTTAAAGGAAAACAAAAAGAAAAGAAATACAGAGATAAAGCTAATTTATGTCAATATTATTCATCAAACCATTTCATATATTTCCTCTCTTTGTTTTAGAGGGTTCCATCAGCTACATGTAACCATGCCTTTCTCTGTCTTCTCCTTTCTTTCAACCCGTTTATTTTTTCTATAATACATTTGCTTTGCAATCTGGTCTTTTTTCAATCTCTCAAATAAATACTTCAACATATAACAATATATATATAAATATACATATTTAATTTTTACTCAGGCCACATTCATCCAGCAGCTGTTCATTTTTGGGACCATATTTTCTTCTTTTACCTTAGACTCTTTTTGTACCCCATTTACCTGGCATTCTACTTATTTTTATATTTTTTCCTACCCAATTCTCATCTCTATATAATAAAGTGGGTAGAAGCATAAATATACTCATCTATTTTAGTTTATTTTGATAAATATTACTTTCTCACAATAGATTATATACTATCAGCTGTCGTGTCTGTATTTGAAAGCTTAAAAGTTTCAATTCGTTTACTCATCCTTAGTAAATACTCTCCCGAAGTACACAAATTCATCTATCTACTTTTTTATCATTTATGCAACATAAAAGGAAACAGACATTTGGTACAAATCATTTGCATTCTCAGCCAACATCATCTGCATGCAAAGGTACACATACATTCACATCTTCAACTCTAACATTACCACAAGCATGTCTTATCCAGAATATCCAAGGAGACATCATGTAACACATATTGTCATACTTCCTGCTCAATTCTTAACCATTTACAACTAATTTGTGACAGTATTCTACCAAAATTAAAAAAAGGTTTTGAAAATATTGTTCCAAATAAATAGAACACCAAGAACTTTGCTCCTGCCATATGGGAAGAAAGTAAAGCATATCTGAAGGGTCTTTTTATTAAACAAGTGGCAAAATGAAAAAGAACATAACAGATGGGGAGGGGAGAGAACTAGAAACCAAAACAATAGAATTATAACAAATGCATAGAACTAAACCAACAAGACCACTATGAAAGAATTTCAAGAAGTCAAACAACAATTTGACTATGAGCAACTTTGAGGAATTGTTGGAACCACTGACAAACCCAATGAATTAAGTGAAGAGGCAATGGCAGTACTATAAATATGGAAAGAAGAATACATAATTTTGATTTACAGTGAAATGAATAGCCTAGTACAAACCACAGCAATGCAGACAAATTAATTTCCCTGCTGAATATTGACTATAAATTTTTTATAAAACAATTAAAGAAATGAATTTCCAAAATAATATATATCAATCAAACAGGCTATGTACTGAAGAGAAACATAAATGAGATTTATAATTAATAAACCAGATTTATTGATTAATACAATAGAATATATTATTATTATTTTATAGAAAATGGGCACCACTAATTTTGCAAGTTACAGAAAAGCTTTTGATCTCATAGGGCATGTTTTTATTTGCACTCCTGAACAAAATAGATCCTGGAGAAGACTTACCCATCTTTCAATAATTTACCCAAGCTTGGTTTAGAGCATGAGCCAAAACTGCATCAATAGCAAACATTAAGATCATGGCCAAAAGTGCACTTTCTGCAAATATTCAGATCAACAAAGCTATTGAGCACAGAGAGTCAATTTTTCCTCCTATTATTTATCATTGCTTTAGAAATATTGGCAGAAAAGATTTGAGGCAGCAAACAAATATCTGGTCTCAAATTCCATAGAGAAAAATATAAACCAAATGTTATGCAAATCTCATGCAAGATGTAGTATTTACACAACCATCAAGTGCAATAAGACATCTAATGAAAATAAACCAAAGCTTTGGTGAATTCTTTGGATAAAAAAAAAAACTATGTTCAAAGAACAAAAATGTTTACAATATACTTAACCCAAGAAGATTTCCTAGCTGTCAGGTATTATCTGGCTGTCAGATAATAGATTTAAGTGAAACATGTGACAGGCAACAATGAAGAAATATATCAAAACTATGGAAAACTATAAAGAGCTTAGAGTTTAGAGTTTATAGATCTTGAAAAGTGAAAAAACTTAAAGCTTTCTTGGTTAAGATGAAGCGCTTAACTTAAGATGTACGTACTTGAAGCTGTGTTTGACATCGCTACGACACGACATGCAATCTTGGGGCTCCAGGATTGCTGTCGATATCTCTGTTCCTGGTGGTCCTTTTTGGATCTAAATCATTCTGAAAGAACGGTGATAGAGAAGAGCATGTTCTGATGATCTCAAGAGACATCGCAAGTCCCTGATCGATCCAGGAGAAAGCTCTTTTTGCCAGCTACAAGAGAAGCAGCCATGGCTGCCAAAGGTTGGGACAAGCCCCTAAAACGGAAGCAGAACAGGAGAGACAGTGTGCCGAAATGGTGAGAAAAATCTTTATTATTAGAGAAGAGAAAACCCAAAAGACTTAGAGTCAAAATAAAATTGAAGACAGAAGAAAGCAAGTGGCGAATTACCCCTGATTTAAAACTATCATGTTATCTTTTCCACTTTAATTTTGTTTGTTTTCTATGGATGGACTTTTTACAAATGCCTCTTACTTTTAAACTGGACTGGTCTTTTTTTTTTCCTTCTTCCCATTTTTTGTATTCGTGGATTAAAAGTCTCTTTCCTCGCGAGGCTCTGCTGGATCGTAATCTTTAAACAATTTTTTTCTCCTCTTCTGGAGTTCAGAGTTTAGACAGAGAGGCAAAAACAGAGGGAAAAGATGTAACTGCCATCTAGAAGCTAGAGGCTTGGCAACATCTGATATTACAAAGCTATTGGCTTTGTTTACTGAAAGGGTCAGTGGAAAAGTTTTGTTTATACAAGTATTCCATTGAAGAAAAGAGAAAGCCTTGACCTGAAAAATTTCACTGAATTTGTTTGAAACCTAGCAAAGCCTTGGATATTTTAGTGGCAGTGTTTATAACCTGGAAAAATGGTACAATATGAAGAAGAAAAGGAACCAACATTGCAAAGAATTATGTTAGAAATTCAAAAAGTTTTAATAACCACAGAGAGAATTGAAAAGAGACTTGAAATTATAGATCAAAATACAGAAAATACGGAGGGAAGAGTTGAGAATACTTATAAAACAATGATGAAGTTTGAGGACAGAGTTCAAAAAACCACAAAGCCATATGAAAGTGATGCAAAAATTGTTGACACTGACAGCAAATTGAGAGTGGAGGGAAACGACAAGTGCAAAATACGGAAAGGAGAGATCGATGAACTGGAACTCTTTCTCAGATGTCAAAACATAGATGAAGAAAGGGGAGAAAATTTGGCAGATTTATGGTATAGTTCTAAAGGGAGTAAATAGCAATAGCAGTAGACTTATATACCGCTTCATAGGGCTTTCAGCCCTCTCTAAGCGGTTTACAGAGAGTCAGCATATTGCCCCCAACAATCCAGGGCCTCATTTTACCCACCTCGGAAGGATGGAAGGCTGAGTCAACCCTGAGCCGGTGAGATTTGAACCGCTGAACTGCTTATCTAGCAGTAGCCTGCAGTGCTGCATTTAACCACTGCGCCACCTCGGCTTTTTTAATGACTGATTAAAAAATGTGGTTAGAAATATATGAAACATTAAATGTTTATGGGTATTGTATATCAAAGTACAATGAAGTGCAATCCTTATTCAATAATATTTTTGCATTTTTTTCATATAGGTGATTTATCTTTAAAAAAAATTAAAGTGTAAACTGAAAATATTGACATCCAATTCATACTATATTTAAAGAGACCTTTAAAATTGTAGAAGCTGTATTCACAGCTTCTTTCACTTCACCATTTCACTATGCCTGCTCTTTCATACTTTCCAATATAACTTCACACGCTTCTGTGGCATTCTGTAAGGTAACTTTCTTTTTCACTCTAATCCAAGCAACTTCCACATCCGCTTTTTATTCACAGTGTCATGAGATTAATTTGTTTTACAATATTTTTTCTTCCTGCAATTGTTGCTCCTTCAGTATTGTTTGAGACAGGATTTTTAACCCATGACCTGACGAATAACTCCATGTCCTAGGATTGACCTGCATTTTTCTATTAATACTGGAAGAAAGACTGCTTAGACAGGCTAGGTCCTCCTATTTACTCTTGCAAGCTGTGAGATAACAAATTTCCAGTTCTAACATCAATCAGATCATTATTCCTCTCTTTTGTTGAAGCAAGCGCTCAGTCCCAGCTAGATACTTAATCCTAATCTTCCGTTGTTAATGCCTAAACTGAGCAACTCCTGGGGTAGAGGGGAAAAGAGAGATCTCAGGACTTGCCCATAGAAAGCAACCATTTGTGAGTTGAATTCTGGAGACCATCCTTGCAACAGGGGCTCACCATGGCACATGGGAGGAAAGTCCCCTGGTATTGTAAGTAATTATTGGAGGCAATTTAGGTAAATATGTTGTTGTTTGTTTCAGTTTTAGCATCTTTTTACATCTTTCAACTTCAGTATCCATTTTACAAATTCTAGCTTAGCAGGCAACACAAGAATTTCAGAAGACAATGCTTAATTCATATATAATTCTAAGACACAATAGGTAGGTTCAAAAACCAACCTAAGGAAAGACGAGCAATATTGTGTGAACACAAACCATATTAAATATCTGAAAGTGACCAATTAAGGTTAGAGTTACGGCATGTGGGGAAGCTGTTGTAAAAATAAAAAAATCTTCCCAAATGTGATAATTCTAAAACGCACACACACACACACACACACACACACACAACTGGTAAGTTCCCTACCAAAAAAGAAGTAGAAGCCTTAGAAACAAAAACATGGTCTTATATTGTGGACTTCCTATGGACATCTTTGGTTACTGTGAAAATTAAAACAAGGAAGACCGAGTTTAGGACAACCTTCAATCTGATCCAACAGAGCTCTTCCTGTTTTATATTAGATATTGTAGATACAGGAATCTGACTATTAGAGGAAGGATATAGCTAGAACTCCAATGAGCCAAATATGTGGCAGCTGAAACACCATTCCATGCTATGTTTATAAAGCTCTTGGGAATATGCTACAAACCTTAGCAAACAAACCAAAGATAATCCCTTGGACAAACAATCCCCACCTACCATTCACTCCTGTTCCAGCCAATTGCTGCACATGCAAAAACAACATCTGACACAAATGGTCCCATAGAGATAGAAAGCAATGTCTACATTTATGATGATCCCACTGGAGAAAAGGCCCATCTGTGCTGCTCTCACGACATGAAAAATGGACAGAAAAAATGAACAGAGGGTTAGGTTATGCGACATATGGTCACAGACAGCAATTATTTAAGATACACTGGGATAATTATTTCTATCACATGTTCCAGATGGACAGGCTGCCAGTTCAACCATCATCCTCATACAGCAGACTTTTTCAAGAGTTTAGTGCTTATGATAAATGCAGCAAGTTGGGTGTGAGTAATATTAGAAGCTTAAAATTATTGGTGCTTGTGTTCTCCAAGTTTTCTGCTTGGTTTTTATTTAAAGTTTGTTGATTTGTGATGCCCTTGGGGAGATATAATTCAAGAATTAACTAAGGTGGAATAATTTGGATGGCAGGATTTTGCCACTCTATTGGAATCACTAGTTGTCTGAGAAGCCAAGGAGATAAACAGACAGACAGAGAGACATTCATTTACCAGGGAAACAAACTCTCCCAATCAACAGCTAATCTTCAGATTAATTTTCAAAAGTAGTCATATTTTGCAGCAGTGGATTACGCATTAGCCAAAGGGGAGGGCTTGATTTTAAGATGCAAAAAAGATGAAAAGACTCATAGAAGTATTTCAATCTTTAAATTCACCGCAACAATCTCCTTGGATTAAAAAAATTTACACACACACTATGGGATTCCTCTGAAGGCAGTAAAAAAAGATAGTAGGGGGATTATCAGGCCCCACTTACTCCAATGTGGCCAAAGAGAGGCAGCCTGTAAAAGGAGGCGGGATTAACAGACAAAAGAAAATCCCAATCTTCTTTTGAAGTATTGATTCCATATTATCCCTTTGCAGTTATACAGTATATGGGCTTTTTAGATCAGGGTGTCTCACACACAATTTCACATCTTCCAGTATCCTAACCAGTCTGTTTATCTTATGTTAGGTTACTGTTTATCAAGTGATCTGTTTTTCACTATATTTTATCCTGGTGTCTTATAAGTCCCAATTCATGGATCATTATCTTATAATAGTGAGTTGGCTTCCATATCTCAGTGGCTCTGTGAATATATTTTTGAAACTACACACTCTCAGAACACGGACCCAGAAATGGCCGGATCAGAGAGAAAGGATCAATCATGATTCAGTGAAGAAGGAAAAGGCAAGCAAGAAAACCAAACAAATACACACAATCAGGACAAATATTTGCATGACCATAGTAAATGAATTCTTCAAACTGGAAAGTATTCAGTAAGCTACTGGGTAAAGGCAAGAACAAATATGGACAACATTGGTGACTGTATCCACAGGCCAAAACAGAAAGTGCAGCAGGATGTGTGTTTCTGTTTATTCACATACACAAACATCACATTTATGTGTGGAATATCAGGAACATGATATTATCAGAGCAGAAATATAGCACTGGAATATAGCACTGCCTTTCTCTGATCGAGATAAATAAAATGGATGGGAATTCATCTTTACACAAGAGGCTCATCAAATTTTCTTCTGTGGACAGGAAATTCACAGAACAAATGGAGACATCATCATTTTTAGCAAGAGTGCAAAAGTCAATGCTTAGATACACCCCGCCCCGAAAATGGTAGAACAGTCACAATCCAAGTTCTAGGTGAGATTTCCTATGTTACAATGATCCCGTTTTATGCTTAAAGCACAGATCTAGAGGAAGATAATATTGAAAAGTTCCTAGATTACCCTGCTGACCCACTTCACAAACTAAAACATGTCACAGTCGTAATAGGCAATGTGTGTATTAAAACGTTAAAATAAAAAAGCATTTGGAATCATGGGAACAAATGAATTTGGGGTTGAAACAAAGCAGATGATTGACTAATAGAATTCTCCCGAGATCATTTATTGTTTGCAGTAAATGCCTTCTTCTAATAAGCTGCAAGATTTAATTGCCAGACAGACAATATCAAAAACACATTGACTAAAACTATATACTTTGCAAGTTAAAATGGAGGTGTTCAGCTTTGCCAACAAAAACAAGACCTGACTGAAATCAGGAACCTCTTATGAATTACAATTTAGAAAGCAACAAAATAATCAGACCAATAAGATACAATCTCAGCAATATTTCATATGAGTGAGCAGTGCAGGTAAATAACAGATTTAATATATTAGGCTGAATAAACAGAACGTTTGGAGATCGCTCTGGACCAAATCTGTGATATCATCAAAGGTGAAACAAATATATTCCACCTGGTAAACAGCAGAATAAGGAGAAATGGCTGTCTGTTGGTTTGTTGAAAATAAATGAGAAAAATTGCAAGGCAAAAGACATTAGCAACATAAGAAAGTTTATCCAAATAAAAAGCAATTGTTTAAGATATGACTATGAAAGCTAGTCATTAAGAAAGTCTGAATGAATTAAAATTAATGTGTTATCCCCGTGGTGCTGAGAGAAACTGTTGAGTACAATGAACAGCAAGAAGTAATCATTCAATCTTAGATAATAAAGCTAAATGTTTAGCTACTGTGGCCATATTATGGAAGCACGAATCTCTGGAGAAGACTCTGATGATTGGAAACATAGATGGAATAGAAAAGTTGTCAGCAGAACATAAGATGGCCAGATGCTTTTACTGATAAAACAAGCATAACTTTAAAAAATCCAAGGAGTTAATTATTCACAAATAATTCTGGCAAATTGATGTCCATTAGGATGTGAAAAAATGGTAATGAATGGATTACTGAACAACAGCATCCTCTAAGTCATCTAGAGAACATTACCATTGGGCAGTTTGATATTTGTATTAATAAAGTAGCATAAATAGAGAAATAAACAACTTTGCATTTCATGGGGAGGGGATAGGTGACTAGAAACATCTTGGGAGGGGGAGTTTCTTACGTGGCACAGCAACTCCATATTCTTGTGGATTTTCTGCCACTACTTTCTGCTTGAGTTCATTTAACCGAGACCCCAAAGAACCTGAGAGATGAGAGGAAGAAGAGGGTGAATAGACAAAACACAAGGCATATGCAGCAGAAGCCAACCATAAAAAGATACAGGCCAATGTTTGATTGGCAGCTTTATCTATGTTGGTTCTGCCCTTAGAAGTGAATCAAATAAGATATGATGTGCACTGTTAGCAACTGTCTTAAAAGCTTTCTAATAACACACTTCTGTGTCCCAATAAGCTCACAGCCTCTGATATGATTCCTCTCCAGGTTAGAGTGCAAAACTTCTTTTTATTGTGGTGGGCATTTCTAGTTTTCAAATGCAAACAGCAGGCATGGAATGAAAGGTTAGCAATCCTAAATCCATCATCTCCTCCTGTACAATGACCCCCATCAAGATCCATATAGCCCAAATCCACTGTACTTTTTAAACAGATCTATAAGCCAATTCCACTACTTTTGAAGGCACTAAATGAAGGCTTTGCTCAGCTTTTGTACCTCGTTAGCTTTATCTTCCAGACTTTCACTTTTCAAGCAACTGGCCTTCCTTCTCAGGTTAAGTCAGAAGGGAAAGGCATACCGCAGAGATTGTTTGGAAGGTGGAGAGCTTTGTCTTTAGAGGGCCAAGCTGGCAAGCCCAGTTTGATCTGCTGCTTTCCCATTCCAGGTTAAGGAATTGGGTAGCATCCTACATCCTGCTCAGTGGAAGAAGTAAAACACAGTGGGGAAATGCACAGTGGGGAAAGGAAGATGAGTAAAATTCCTCATGCATGTTTATTTTACATATAAACCAGTTCTTCTCAAACCTTGGCAAATTTAAGACATGGCTGGTGGAAAATTCCAGGAGTTGAGGCCACATGTCTTAAAGTTACCAAGATTCAGAAACACTCATATAAACAATTTTAAAAATATTTATTTTTATTACATGTTTATCTTTTTGTTTCCTTCAAGGAGGTGATGGAACTTTGCATCATCCAACAACCAGGTGCTAATGTTTACAATTTCCAAAATAGGAAGCAAAATTCCTGTGTGCTAAATGAACAGCAGGAACAGGCTGATATCCCCATATCCTGATCTGAGCTTCTCAGAGGTATCGGATGAGCCTTTGAGGAAATGGGATTCTGGACTAAAAGAACTTGATTCTCATCCAGCATGAGTTTTATATTCTTAAAATCTGGAGCCTTTACCTTCAAAGAAGTATGCTTATCAAGCTAAGAGTGACATACTGTAGATAGAATCTTTACAGAGTAAACCCTTTCTACTCTCACCATAATGGATATGCCCAGGGAGATTCTATGGCTGTGATAGCAAATCTATGGCATGCATGCCCAAAGTGGCACACAGAGCCATGTCGCCTGGCATGCACAACATTGCCTGTTCCTCTTCTGGGTTTCTGGCACGCATGCATGTGCGATGATCAGCTGGCCTTTGTGCATGTGGCAATGCCGGAAAGTGGAAGAGCTGGTCTCCTGTTTTCCAGCATGAGTATGCATGCTGGCCAGCTGATTGTCACGTGCGCCATACATGCCAGTAATTGGAAGACTAGCTGTCTGGTGCACATGCACGCACTAGAAATCGGAAGTTTGTTTTCCAGCTCGTGCATGCTTTCTAGCAGCTTGTCTACTGGGTTGTGGCCCAGACAAATGTGCAGGCTCTCTTTTCAGCACTGGGTGCCAAAAAGGTTCGTCATCATTGTTCTAGGGAATGGCTCTGCTTACTCTCTGTCACTTATCCAGGTCAGGACTATGCTGCCTTTTGTATTCCCTTTTCTGGAATGTGCTCCTTCCTTGCTAGGAAACTGCAACTCCACTGAATTCCCCTTGCACCAGCTCACCCTCTGAAAGCACCATCTCTCATAATGTTATTCAAATCCTGTCTGTTTTGAAATACATTCATGAATTTAGTGAACACGAAGAGAAAGTTACCCAAAACTAATTACAAGAGGCATGGTCCTCTGAATTATAGATTTTATATATATAGTAAAATAAATGACTACTTAATTGGGAACTACCTGGATTTTGATGAAGATGGATCCAAAACTCGCTTTTCTTTCCTCATGATCCTTGATACTGACTGGTAAGCTCTACCACATCCCATACCTTCCTAAAAAGATGAGAACTTCAGGGTGCATCTTTGAGGTCACCATATAGTTTGAAAATGTTGATGTCCACCATCTATGTCAGTGTTTTCCAATCTTGGCAACATTAAAGCATGGGCTGGCAGGAGAATTTGGGGAGCTGAATTTAAAGTTGCCAAGGTTGGGGAACTTATCTGCAGTGTGTCAACAATCAGTTCCCAGTAACAAAATGGTGCTCTTTTTACACACAGCAACTCACCAATTAAAACCACCAGCCTCTTCCTTTCAGCAGGCTGCTGCTGGTATTTGATGACTTCCTCATATGTGAGAAGTTCTGGAGTGGAGTTTTGTTCTGTTTGTTTGACTTCATTTGGATCGCTCTGCTTCTCCTTTCGGCTCAATCGGAAACTTCGTCGCAAGCCAGCTAAAAGGCCAAAAGTAAATATTTTCCTTCTCTGTGTTATTCAAAGTGTTAGGAAAGGCTTAATCAACTCTATTTAGTCTGCTATCCAATCATCTGGTGATTCTCAAACTTCAAAAGATTATATCCTCCCCTTCTTATTAAGTTGTTGCCAATCAAATCTCAAAATGTCCATTATGATATGTACCATATTGTTCAGAATATAAGACGCACCAAGATTTTGAAAAGACAAATTAAAAAAGAAAAATGTTTTTACATTCTGCAGAGCTCCAAAAAATGGCCTGTTTTTTGTGAAAATGGGCCTATTTTTCGTCCCAAAAAAAGGACATGGGGGGGGGGCTGGGGAGAAGGGGGCAAAAACGTGAAAAAAACAGGCCCACATAGGCCAAAAATGCTGTATTCAGTGTATAAGACGCACTCAGATTTTCACCCTTTTTTTTTTGAGTGAAAAAGGTGCTTCTTATACTCTTAAAAAATACAGTATATAACAGCTAGTTCTCAGCTAACAACTGATGGCTTAGCAACAATTTGAAGTATCTCCCAAAAGGTACTTACAACTTGGTTCCAAAGTTCCAACACTCCCCACCCTACACACAGACAGTTATATGAGAGTATCAGCACTTGGCCCATATTTATGGCTGCTCCCAGCCCCACAGAGTCACCAGATAATGATTTATTATTTACATTGTTTTTGCTGAACAAATGGTTTGCTTAACAGTCATAGCCTTTGCTTAACAACTGCTGCAAAAAAAAATCATAAAATTCAAGTCAGTCACATGATGACTCACTTTATGACCATTAAAACATATGACCGTAAAGGGTAGGCTCCATTTTAGCCATATGCTGAGGACTGATTATTTGAATGTCAAAAATAAACTAGGGAAGGAGGGAGGGAGGAAAGGAGATCAAGAGCATAACTAGAACTAAAATGAATACCAAGAAACAACCTAGTTGTTCGTTACTCATTCAGTAATCCTTACTCATGCGCCCATTAAGTTCAGCCCAAGGGTGAAATGTTACCAGTTCGACCGGTTCGCCTGAACCAGTACCAAAGATGCCAGCTGTTCACCTGAACCAGTAGTAAAAAAAATGCTACCAGTTTGGGTGAACCGGTTTTTCCAAAGATCAGCTGTGCTACACAATTTATATTAGTTAGAAAGCAGGATTTCCTGCTTTCTAGCTAATCTAAATCATGTGGCACAGTGGATTCCCTTTGCTGTTTTCTTGCCTTGCTGTTCGCTTGCTCGCTTGCCAGGCGTGCTCAGTAGCAGGCTCTGCCCACCCACCTAGAGGTCATTTTGACGCTCTGCACATATGCGGAAGGTCATATTGCTACCGAACCGATAACAAAGGTAAGTGGATTTCACCCCTGGTTCAGCCCATTTTTCAATCATGTTCCATGGCTGCAGTCATAGACATTTTTCTTTCTCCCATAGAAGTGGACGGCTATTATTCTTCCCTAGTAAAGAACATCTTGAGAACAAAGTTTTAGAAGGATTCCTCCAGCTCTCTCTAATCTGGTGTAAGGCAACTTCGCTAGTTATAAAACAGCTGAATATATACTATATCGCCAAAAGTATTCGCTCACAACTGAGTCTGATTATATGGATGGGTGAGTGAATACCTTTGACAATATAATGTAAATACATTAGGTGCCCAATTTATATAGTTGCAGAACTATTTGCAGAACAATTGAACTATATACCTTCCAGGTTCTAGGACAGAATCTGGAATATGTATTATTCATTACAAAGACTGGTACCCACCTATATATTGTCCATTGAAGTAACCCTCACAGTCACAGTCTTCTGTATAGAAAGAAGAGTGAGAGAATAGGCACAAATGTATTAAAAGTTGCAGGTCATGCATTCTGGAAATAAGAATGCCATTATCTGTCTTTAAGTGCTAATATGAAAACCGGTGGGAAATAAAGAACAAAGGCTAGACAAATTCAGTAAGTAAAGCAGTTGTGTTGTATAGAGAGATTGGCTCCAAGCATCCACAGGCAAACAATTCTGTCTGAAGCTCTGGAGAAGTGTGGGCTGGTGCCAGGCTATGCCAGTCCAGTCTGGCAGTCTTTAAACATCTCAGATGTCTTTAATTTTGAGCCAAAAAATGGGAGTTCTACATTTGAAGTCTCACTGGTTGAGCAAGGCCAGTGTTTGCTTGATTGATTTGCATATTATTGTTGTTGTTGTTGTTGTTGTTGTTAAAACTGATATCATAATAAAAGGTGAAATTGTTTAATTGTGGACAGCAATACTGAAAAATATAGATTTCTGGGGTAAGGTAGCTTTCTAGGTTTCAAAGTAAGGAAAACATCCTGTAAAGTTGATTTACCATAAATAGAGGAGTGCTCTTTTTAAAAAAAGTAATTATAATTCAAAGGCTGAGTTCAAGAGTACAAGATAGACAGACAACAAGCAGTGGAGATCTAGAAACAGCAAACAAGCAGGCTCTCATGAGCCATGAACATGCTTGAAAGTTACCCCAGAGAGTTTTCAAAGCATAGAACGGTGATGGCGAAGCTTTTCGGCACCAAGTGTCCAAAACGGAATGGCATGTATGCACGCCGGCCAGCTGGCCTTCACAGATGCCAGAACGCTAGAAAATGGCTTGAAAAACAACTAAAAAACAGCCAGTTTTCAGGCCATTTTAAGGGTTTCTTTTCAGGCCAAAAATGGCCTGGAAAACAGCCTAGATTTTGGCTCCAGTGCCCGTAAAGATCAACTGGCAATGGCAAGTGTGCCCGCAGAAAGGGCTCTGCATGCCAGCTCTGGCACACATGCCATAGGTTCACCATCATGGGCATAGAGGTAGGGCTGCAGGTATCTACCCCACTTTTTGCAAGAATCTCTGACACGCATAGCACATGAAAAGAGTCAGGGTTTAAAATGTGTGGCTGCAACTCGAGTTTTTGACCTCCCCCAACAAATGTCTCTTTAGGGCTAGGGTAGAAGGCCCAAATCATTCATCTAATGTTAGCATAGTGAAACCTGGGTGAAGAGAATGTTCTTCAATGTGGGGAATGAAATAGTGAGTGCACATAAAAGATCTACTTGTCCCTGTGTGCATGTTTAAGTTTAGATTCTGAGTTTTTGGTCTCATTGAACTCAGGAGGGGGAACAAGTTTTAAACAGTTTTAGGACTGTGTGATCACTTATTCCACAAACAATGCAATTATTTTTAGATGACTATGACATGGGAAACCATCCACTGGTTGTTTCAAAATGACAAAATAAGCGGCACACTCAACTGAAGAATTCAAATGTGAATTGCCAACTGTTACTGTTGTGTAAATATTTTAATAAATCCTTTCCCAACTGGTCAGACTGAATTGCCATAATCTCCTGTCAGTTCACAAATCTGGGTAATCCTAGCCCTGTTGGCCTTTCTTAAGGAGTAAAAAAAAATGTAGAACTTCCCTCAGGTATTTGGCAACATAGGGAGGCCAGGCCTGAAAATTGGTTTGTCTACTTTTAGTTTTCATTGATGAGAAACAGAATGATTTTTAAACCCTCACATGCATTGGATTGATGTGCTTGATATTTACTTTATACGTTCCTCTTTTTTGCTTTTAGCCTTCTATGTACCACCGAGAGCAATTGTTTTGAGAAGCTTGACTATATAAATTGTATAAACAATTATCTGGAAACTGCCATGTTAGAGACAGCTCCTCTAATCATTCTGGCCAAATAAGCAGCAAATGACCTCGGCCCCTTTAAACTAATATAAAAAGCACATTGTTTATCATTAGAAGGAAAGTGTTTTTCTTTATTTCTTTGCCTCTTAACTGGATTGGGTTCCTTATTTATCTATTTATATAAAGAGTTTGTGTGTCCTCCCATTTTAAGTAATTCTGAGTGGCTCACAAAAATAAAACTAATAAGTAAAACAATAATAAAACAGTAAAAAAACAGTAAAACAATAAAAAGTAAAAACACCCTTTGGGATGCCCACTGCAGGCTCAGCTGCCCTCCTTCCATGCTATCTGCCTACACAATCCTATCCCAGGCCTCGGTGTAAAGTCGGGTCTCTGCGTAAGGTTAAAAGGATGGAGGCTGTCAAATCACAATGAGAGTGTGTTCTTGTGTGGTAGGGGCAACCATGGAAAAGGCACTAGATGGGATTCCATTTTAGCCATAGCTGCACTAGGGGACTCTCCAATGGTGGGATTCAAAATCTTTTACTACTGGTTCTGTAGTGTGGCTTTGTGGGCATGGCTTTGTGGGCATGACAGGGGAAGGATACTGTAAACTCTCCATTCCCTCCCCACTCCAGGGGAAGGTTACTGCAAAATCCCTATTTTCTCAGCTGGGACTCAGGAGGCAGAGAATAGATGGGGGCAGGGGCAGTCAGAGGTGGTAATTACCGGTTCTCCATACTACTCAAAATGTCTGCTACCGGTTCTCCCAAAATGCTCAGAACCTGCAAAATACCACAGCTGGAACTGTCCCAATTGCCTTAAATCAAGGCAATTAAATTTAAACTCCTGCATTATTAATACTGCTAATAAGACTTTGTTTATAAACTGAGCAGCTTTTCTTATTTGAGGCAATTGTTAAGTTAAAAAAGGAAGCCATCACCCCAGTACATTTTTCTGGTAGGTGCAAGGCCAAATCATAAAGAAAAAGGAGAAGGAAAAATAGCTACACATTGTGGTTCAACAGGAAATTACCTGCTGTGTTAACAAAAAGCTCCTAGAAACAGCACAATAGCTTTTTAAGAAACAGCAGGAGCTTAATCCATGTGATTAGCACGTACAAAAAAATAAATTACATAGTAAAACACCGGGCAAATTAATAGCTAAGGAAAATTAAACGAGATTGACATAAGAGGCCCTGAGTGTATATGAGAAAAGTTTCTTTTTCCTCTTTTATGAAGCTGTAAAAGACTGATTTCCACTACAGACAGAATAACTTTAATCCAAGGTCTAAGAGCTAATTAGGTGTAGTGGTTAATGTATCAGGCTAATAATCAGAAGATCATGTGTTCATTCTAATTATGGGCACAGAGCAAGTTGGATGTCTCTGGGCCAGTCATTTTCTCTCATTCCTAGGAATGAGGTGGCAAGCCACTTCTGAAAAACCTTGCCAAGAGAAGCGAGGCAGTATGCTCCATCCCATAATTGGATATAGCAGGTTGCCCTGATAAAAAACACTTTCTAAGGTTTGTCTCGGCAGTCTCTGATAATTGGACAAGACTGAACAAGGGGGGGGGGGAATCCAAGTACTGCTAATAAGTTAGGTAAATGACCCTTCTCCTGGGCTGAATGGGATACCCATAGGAAATTGAATTCTGAATCAACCAGTGATTGGATGTTGTAATGCACCTAGTGTCATATGATAGGTGGCAGAGGTGGGTTACTCCCGGTTTAGCCTGGTTTGGCTGAACCGATAGTGGTATTTTGGCCTGGGTTGCAGAACCGGCAGCGACCCAGGCTGGCCACGCCCTCAAACCAGTTCCCTGGTTGCCGCTGCCATCGCCGGCATGTTGTTTAGTAGTGCATGTGCGTAGTTCACTGTAAATTGTTCTACACATGCATGAAGAACAATTTACATTGAACTGTGCACAGGCGCACAGCGAAGCATGCACAAAGCAAACTGATAGTAAAACAGGGAGCAATCCACCTCTGATGGGGGGCTATACAAATATAATAAATGAATAAGCATCTTAGCATTCTAACCTCAATACTCAAAAAAAACCCATTCTGATTTCAGCATTTCCACAAATATCAATCATGATGTTGCTTTTGTGTTGGACATTCCCTCTTCTCAAACATGTTCTTAGCTCACTTTCTCTGCAAATCACTTCTACCTCTTCTTCTCCCCTGCTCTTCAGCTTGCTCCCCCTCAATTCCCACTTAGATTAAGCACCAAGCAATCCATCCTTTTCTTTAATTTGGAGGCAAGTTATCTATATTATATGCATTTTATACCAAAGCAAGATAGTAAGGTAATATTAAGCATAATCACATTGAAATAATACATTTAGATTTATGAACATGCCTAGTTTATTCACATTTTTCCTAGCAAGGAGGAATAAAATGGGATCAGATGTTATCTAATAAATCCCATTATTTGAAATTTATCACTAAATGAGCATCTAAATGACCTAAAATTGCTTATAGCACCCACAAAGCAAGGATGTAGAAAGCTGCCCCCAAACCTCTTCCTTTTTTTTTTTAACAGAAGGGTTTCAAATCCTCAGATCTGTCTCAAAGTTCCTCCCAACATTCCATGTCCTTTCCATTTAAGTGCCTCACTGTTTTGTCAAATTATATTCAGATTAGTTTTTAAAAAGCATCTCTGATGCAGAATCAATTATAGAAAATGAAAAACAAATGCACAATTGCACCATCTATTCAAGCTGAACAATCTAAGTTCTCTGTATCGGCATGTTGATTTCCTTCACTGCAGGATGGTTTGAGCAGGCAGAAAATGACTCTCCTGGTGCTGTCACTCCAGAATAGCTGGAGAACCTACCTTTCTCAGAAGACTGATCATCTGCGGTTAGCATGAAAAGACAGAGGTAAGATTGTTAAAAGAAAGCCAAGAAAAATGTCTCAAGGGATTCTTTATTCAGTCCAATTGCTTAGGTGTAAGGAAAGCATCCCATATATATTATCTTGACAGGGAAAATAATAAGTAGATGTTATATTCTGCTTATGAATTCTGATGTGGTAAAAAGCCTATATGGATATACAGAGACCTAACTGAGAAACAAATTAAGTATGTAAGGAAATTTTGATTTTTTCAAAATTAAAAAAAGAGATATATTTGGACCAGTGGGAATAGTACGAAGAAAAAAGGGTTGTAATTTACATTAAATTATAATTACAGAAAAACTTCTATAAAATGATGTCTCATTGGTACATGGAACTAGATACGTTGTCAAAAATATACAAGGGAATTTCAAAATATGGTGGAAAGGCGATCAAACTGAGGGAACGTTTTTTTCATCTTTGAGGGACATTTAATAAAGCTAGAAAATATTGGGATCAAGTTTGTATTTGATGCAGAATATTTTAAAAGTGAACTTAGAATTGAAAGCACAGACTTTTTGGGAGGCGTAATGGATAAATAATTGAGATATTTTATGGCACTTGTTTTTATAATAGGATAACAGCAGCGAGACTCAAAGATGGAAGGATTTACAAATATCAACAAAGGAAGAATAGATGGCGAAACTAGTAGAATTGGGGTGTGTGGCAAATTTTATTTCTACTTTGAAACCATTTTTGGATTTTTCCCAAGAAACTGAAAGAAATGAAAAGTTGATTTTTGGGATTTGAGAATTAAAATTTTATGGAAATATGAAAATAATGTAGACAAATGTTAACCTTGCAGTAAGTATTTGATGTAGCTTTTTAAAACATATGTGTAACAAAGAAAATTGGTACATTATAGGGGGGAAATATGTATTTTTCTTTCTTTTTTGCACTTTCACTTTTTCTGTTTTTTCTTTTTTCAAATCTTTTCTATTTATCTTTTTTTAAATCAATTAAATTTTGTGTGTGTGTGTGTGTGGAGAGAGAGAGAGAGAGAGGGAGGGAGGGAGGGGGGGAGAGAAGCAGGATTTTACCCTCCTTTTGCTCCAGTTTGAATGGAGAAGGCCCAACTCAGAATTTAGTTAAACAAAACCTGAATAAGTAAGTAGAGATTATCATATAGGGACTTTTGTAAAACTTCAAAACTGTGCGTTTACTCCTCACCAGTTGTGCAAGAAATTTTGTTATTGCTAACTTCCTTTTTCTCCCCCCCCCCCCATTTTTCTTTATAATTATCAATTGACAATATCATGGTACATGGGCTCCAGAAAACTACATGTTTTGATGCACATAAACACATAGGATCAATGACAGGAGCAGGCGGGATCCTTACAAAACTAGTTGCATAGGTGGATGAGTGTGATATTTTGACAGAAAACATCCATACAAAGATAAGATGTCCTTTTACCAGCCATTTTCTTTTACCATGCTTTCAGTGTGCACTTCCTTCCATCAAATCAGGGCAAATTCAAAGGGCAACCTGCCCCCTCCCACCCCTCCATCCCCAAACAAAATGATCCCATAGAGCACAATACAGAACAGGGTAGAAATTCATGACAAAGTTCCTAAGGTAATAAGAGATCTATCGTTGTTATTAAACTATAACTTGGCTGGTTTATTAGATTTGTATTCTGGCTTTCCATTTATGGGCTAACTGCCATAAAATGTAAAATAAAATACAAAGAATGAGGCCATTTGTTCAAGACCTTACTTTTTTCTTTTTTTAAACGATTAATGTAGTCATTAATGGTATCAGGTTGTATTACTTCAATGTATGTTAACAGTATATATTTAGTTGATAGTTAAATAGTAGCTAGGATATATATTACACGCTGCTTTATATGGTATTAGACATTTGGTATAGCAACATGGGTAGGATCGTTTTGGCAAGCATCTAAAATTTCTGTCAGTTATGGATTTTACTTCAACCAGTTCCAGGTCTGTTCAAAATATCTTCCCCTGGGCATTCATATCATGAGAAAACTGTAATCCAGCCAAAAATGGAATAGTTGCCCATTTTTGTCTGTCTATTCAGTCTTCCAGGAAAAAGAGTTGGATTGATAGAGCAACTCTAAAGCTCAGGGGTATCAAAGTCAAGGCCTGGGGGCCAGGTCCGGCCTGCAGGATTCTTAAATCTGCCCTGCGGAGCCACCCTGGAAACAGCGAAAGATCAGCCCGCAGTGCTTCTGCCAGTGAAAATGGAGCTCCATTTTCCCTGGCAGAGGGTTGCAGGAGGATGTGGCAGCTGAAAATGGAGCTTGGGAGCCCGTTTTCACCTCTGACACAAGTGACATCGAGCTGGCCATGGCCACCCTGGCCACATACACCCTGCCCCCCACCGAGGTCAAACATAACCCTGAAGTGGCCCTAAATGAAATCGATTTTGATACCTCTGCTAAAGTTCTTTCCACTGCAGAGCTTTTAGCCAAGGCTCAGGCAACCACTGAATGTGCCTTCCCAACACTGATTGCAGGAGCAATTAAACCACACATTCCAGTCAGATTTCTTGCAGACAATTCTCTTGTCAGCACTTATGGGCAATAGTGATTCAAATGAGGAAAACTCCTCAGCAATTTCTCACACATACTGTCTTAAAATATTCACACACATGTACCCAAATGTAAATAAACAAAATCTGTTTGCATGTCCAATATGTGGGGGAGAGGAATATGGTATTTGCTGCTCCTCTTTCCATGCCCTGCTACTTCTATCTGTATGTTGTAAATACTTATGATCCTCTTATGTATTTCTCCCCTCTTGGGTTCCTTTATGCCTCCTTCTGGGCTTTGTTGTGATTGAGGATGGCCATCTTCTTTATTTTTGTTTAATTTCCTCATTAAAAGCTTTGTTTTCCTTGCAAAGGAAAAAGGTCTTCCTTTTATGGGCTATTTCAGTGGGACTGATCTGACAGAGGGGAGAAGTGGGAGGGTAGCAATTTCCAATTCTCCCTCAGACGGTTTGTCTTCTGCATGCTTGGCTGTGATGGGGGAGGAAATTATGCTAGCCAGGGATCAGGAAAGTGGAGGTTGTGTGATAATATAATATAATAGAAAAGGAAGGAGTGTTTGGTATGTTTTCTGCCTTTAGTTGTTTATAAAAATAATAAAGGCAGGATAAAAATATATTAATAAGGGCCCAGAAAAAAAAAGATTGTTCATATGAAGAATGTAAGCAGGGGCAGTCAGAGTAAGCAAAAAGTTTGGTCTTTGTTTTGTTAGTTAGTTGTGAAGTTGTGTCCAACCCATCGTGACCCCATGGACAATGTTCCTCCAGGCCTTCCTGTCCTCTACCATTCTCTAGAGTCCATTTAATCTCATGCCTACTGCTTCAGTGGTTCCATCCATTCTCTATCATCCATTTCTTCTTTTGCCCTCAATCTTTCCCAGCATTAGGCTCTTCTCCAGTGAGACCTTCCTTCTCATTAGGTGGCCAAAGTATTTGACTTTCATCTTCAGGACCTAACCTTCTAAACAACAGTCAGGGTTGATCTCCTCTAGGACTGACCGGTTTGATCGCCTTGCAGTCCAAGGGATTCGCAGGAGTCTTCTCCAGCATCATAGTTCAAAGGCCTCAATTCTTTGGTGCTCAGTCTTTCTTATGGTCCAACTTTAATAGCCATACATCTATATGAACCTATTTGCTCTTCAGGCAAGGAGCAGAACAATGAATTCTAGCTCTGCCTTTATGGTAAGGTTGCACCAGCAGAATCTTGCAAGATCCAATGTATTTCTCCCTTCCTCTCATTTCACTCTCTGGAAAATTAGGAAGGGTCCTTTCTGAAATGTTCTCTATGTCTCCTCTCTTTCTGTGATCTGGGATACCTTTTATAGTTGTCCCATCTGTGACTCTTCCTCCCAACTCCCAAGGTTATTCCCATATATCATTACGGTACCTAGTATCTATGGTTGTCTTTTTGCTCTTTTTAATCACTTTCCCTTCCACACCAGTGTTGCCAGTCTGGCCAATGGTAAAGAGATTGATGTTCTCTGAAACAAGGGATCATAGTTTTTGTTTTTTTTTCCTTTGGTAGAAAATGTGTGGGATTCTGCAGTTCCCAAAAGGAATTCCTTATTTTTGATTGTATGTTGCCAAAACTATTGATAAGGAAGGCTTAATTGCAGATTATTGAATCCGTGATACAAAAACTCAGAACCACTAGATGGCTGAAAAAAGATCAAGAAAACAATATTAGAGCCATCTACTGCTCATCCTGATTTTGCATCCCAGACCTGACAGTCCTAATGCTCTTACCAAAGCTGCTAAAAGGAATATAATATTTAATTTATAATTTAATTACAATTAAAATCTGCCAACCAGTTAATACTTTAGACACTGAAATGGCTTAATCTATCTAATTGATTAATAGACTAGGCAATGCTATTTTTGAGGCCTTAATCTACAACTGCCAATATGGCTCTTAATTGTGGAAAACTAATTGAAGACTTGCTACCTATTTACTTTAATACTTTATGAGCAGACTGCTTTACATAGGGGGTGAGAATTATAGCTTACAATTAACAGTGCATATTTCAAAGTCAGTCCTCCCTGATCTGCCTCTCTCTATCCTGGGCTGTATGACCAAACAACAATCAGTTAGGTCCACTGAATGTCATTATCCCTATAGAGCTGGCTATTAAACTAAAACATTAAGTGTTTTATTGTCTTTCCATATGACACAGCAGTGCTACGAAGTCCTTGTGGGATGAGAATACCTATCCATCAAAGGGGAAATATTATAAATTTATAAATGGTGATATAAATGTGCCTTGAACAAACAAGGAAAAGGTTTGTAGTGACTCACAGTATGGCTTTGTAACACTTCTGGAATTGTGCAATGCCCCGATGGTCCTTCTATACATTAAGCGCCTAGATAAAACAACAAGATTTACAATTCTGAGACAGGGGAGAATGCAAGAAAATACTAAGAACTTTTAAGCAACAAGAACAAAAATAGCTTTGATTCAGACTCATTCGGAATACATAAGTTTAAGACCTCAATTATAGATTGGCCTAGTTCATCCATAAATCTATGTCACTGAACAAGCCACCATGGTTTGGTCTGAACAGAATGCTAGGCCATATCAGGTAGATTCACGTATCATGTTAATTTAAGGACAAAGTAAGTAGATTTTGATTTAAGATAATTCGTGATATTATTCTAATCTCATTTAAAAATATATTTATTTTATGGATGAAGCACTTATTCCAAATTGCGTCCCTGAAGGACCACTTTGGACCCAACAGATACTGGTTACTCTTTGCTCTAAAGCAGCTATTTAAAATCAACCCCCTTGGAAGCAAAAGAAGAAGGAGAAGGAGATACAGATATGGAACCCAGTCCAGGCGAGGAGCATGTACTCTATCATTGGCAATTCAAGCTTGTTTTTTTAGAAAACTAACACAAGGTTTCATTCTGAAGTACCATTGATTTTAACTGGAACTAAGTTCAAGTAACTAAGTGGATAATGTCATTTTTCTATGGATAGGTGAGAATCAAAAGTCTGAATTATGCAAATGTGTGTTTTCCTGCAAAAAAAAAAAGAAGAGCCCAGAATGTTCTTTGTTGAGAAGCAATTTGGAGTAACAAATTAAGTGCATATTTCTCCTTGTAGACTTCTTGACTTTTCTTCTTTGGGAAAAAGCGGGCAGTCAAGTTGCATCAAGACATTAAATGCCATCAACCCTATGGAAACTGTTCAGCATGAATGTCTATGAAGATTCTCAATCATCCAGGTCATGGTTGTCCCAAAGGTGCTTTTTTAAAAAGGTAACTGGGCTTTGTTTTTCCTTGAAGACCTTTCACTTCTTATCCAAGAAGCTTCTTCATTTTTTTTTCATTTTTTTTTTCATTTTTTATTCTTTTACATACCATTTTAAGTATACATTCACAAACTTATAAGCGTCTTCAGTTCTGACTGACTTTTTTAAAAAGCACTTTGGGACTTTCAGCATGAATCGCTGGACACAAATGGCTGTTCAAGTCCTCCATCATTTTTGAAGACAGAGACATTCTCCAACAATTTTCAAGGGCAGAATTTCTCCTCAGTAGTGATTGTTACTGCTGTTACTCAGCATTGTTACTGAACACACACAAACACACACACACCTGGAAAAATTACTTCCTGGAACTTTAACTAAAATCTTGGAAACTAAGAAGACAGCAGACTTCACAAATAATTTGGAAATGTTTCTATAGAGCATGCAGAAACATAAACATAGCATTTATTTGCAATTTTTAAAAGCAGAATCAGTTACATTTGTTGGGCTATGTACACATGCCTCTTTAAATGGACTGCAGGAAATGCAGGTTTTCTAATTGTACCCATCCAGTTTTTATTTTTCCAAGGGAATGTACAATAATTGATTCTTCAGCTATTTGCTATGGCAGAGAAGGAATCTCCTGCTCTGCAAAGGGTTCAATCTCCAAAACAATTTTTCCCAAGTTATTCATGAAGTGCTGTACAGGCCTACCAGATGGAGGACTATATTACCTGGACTGTAGAGTGTATTCACACATGCCTTTTGGTCAATGTAACTAAATAAATACAAAAGGACCACACCTCACTCATGAAAACGTATTTGAAATACTCTCCAACAAAGATTATTTGTACTCAAACAGAGTATGAACTATTCAGGAAAACACTAGTTCAATCAGTTTTCTGATACTGTTTTGGGGACTTTAACAGCGAGCTGGGTTTTGATGACTTTGCCAGTCTGAATTTGGTTCAACTCATTGACAACTGTCCATGGTGCTGCTTCCTTTCTTGAACACTCAGCCCACCTTGCTTTAGAGCAAAGACATAGAGGTAATCCTTGATTTATGACTATAATTGAAACTAAAAATTATGATAATAAATCATGGTGGTTGTTAAGTGGATCACCAAATTTTATGCCCTTTCATGCAGCAGTCATGAATTGAACATTATGGTCATTAAGCAAATGGGATGGTCATTTAACAATTCAATTTTATCCAATGGGCATTTTTTGCTGGAAACTGGAAGCGAAAATAGAAATCAACAAAAAAAACACCAAAAATAATTATCCTGTCATTGCGGGACATTGCAAACTGCCATAAATGCACACCAGTTGTGAGATGCCCACAATGTGATCATGTGACTGAGAGCGAGAGGCCATTGAAACTCTAGAATCAGGTTGTAAGTACCTTTGGGGGAAGGCGCATCAAAACTCTGAACGGTCACGAAGCAACCAGTCATTAAGTGAGGACTACCTGTAAGCAACTACCTGTCTGAAAAGACAGATACTATATGAGATTCAAGCTGGTCAGATATGAGTAATACACTCATCCTGCATTTCATTGTTAAGACATCTGAGTGGGAGTTAAGGTGCAGGTGGCTATTCTTAATGGCTCATACAAAAGGAGGAGGGGAAGGAAGTACTGTTTCCTTTCTCCCTCTTTTGCTAAATCTGTGTATGTGACCGTCTATAAAAAGGACAAAGATTTTAAAGAAGTATTTGCTACTGCCCTTACAAGTGTTATTACTACAAAGTTGCTGCAGGCAGAGAGGAGGTAGGGGAGCTATTCAGTGATGAACGTTCAAAGGAAATGCTGTGATTAAAAGTGGAAGTCAGCCAGTTGGCAATATGCAGACCATTCATTTCTATTACTATTGATCTGTTCCCTCCTTAATAACGAAAATCAATTTTTGAGAAAAGAAAAATTCCAAGTGGCAAGTTGCATTTTGCTTTTCAGAGAAAATAAAATTGCTTGTTAGCCCAGTTCAGTTGCAGAGAATTAAGATGGGAGAAAAGGTGAACACCTAAAGGAAGTGTCATTTGAAAATCAAATTCAAAAAGCTGTTGCTATACTTTATGTTGAGTGAAGCTCCTTTAGAAACTACTCCTCCCCCCCGAGGTTTCAGTGGTCAATTCACAATTTTAGTCATTTCCTGTAAAAATGTAAAATACTTTCTTCTACAGTAACTTTCCTAAGCCTTATGATACATTAGACAAGCCCTTTCCCCAGTTGTACCATAATGAAGTATTTGCACGTCTAATCCAGAGTAATCTCTGCCTCTGTAGTCTCAAAAATGCCACACAAGGACCGGGGAAATGATCAAAATATTTCATATTGAGCCATTAAAAACCACAGTCAGTTTCACCACCTTAGAATAACTACTTTCTCCTCAAATCTGGAGCCCAAAAATTATTTAAAATGTATTAGGAATCCTAGTATGCAAAAAAAAACTTTGTTTTGTACCAGAACTGGTCCAAAATATATTGTAGCTTAAGCTAAGAGCAAGAAGCCATCTGCACTCTGACTGCTGAGTACAGAAAGCAGGATGACAGTTGAATCTTACTTCAGTTCTAATCAACAACCTAAATAGACAGTCCAGGATACATAATTATCCTCCAAGCAAGAGAAAGGGGTGGAGAGCTGAGGAAGAAAAGTAAAAAACTGCCCTACCCTTTGTCATCACCATCCTGCCTAAAAATAGAGTCAACTATGGCTTGTGCAAATCCTTGATTGCTTCATTGGGGAGAAAATAAAAACTACAGCTAGCATCTGCAAGAAATACAAGTTTCTTTTTGTCCCCTAAAGGAAGGAAGAATGTGTGAGTTCAACAATACTCATGAGAGGTGCCCTCAAAAAAAGAAAACATAATTTACTTTACTACACACAGCTTTGTTCGTTATATTAGTAATCGAGCCTCGCACCTCAAGCCATTGCTTTTCCCAACTCACCTTTCTTGGAACTGCTTAGAAGGAATCAGGCCAGCCCGAAGATTTGTGTCACCCACTCTTTTGGCCTGCCACCATGTTGGGTCATCTTGGCTAACCACTTCCAAGATGTGCCTTCTCTGAAAAGGTAGCCCTGCCTCCTGACATGGGATAGCTTTATCCTCTTTTGGATTGTAGGAGAAAAGTGCTCTCATGAATACCTAACAGATGAAAGAAAGATTACCCTGACCATAATTACAGTTCCTAGAATTTCATGCGGATGGGGGGAGAGGGGGAAGCTGGAGAAACATATATAGATTATCTTCTGAACCCACGGCTTGGAGAGCTTTAAGGGTATGAAAACAAATCCACAAATACAAAGATGAAAAAAATAATGATATTCAAAGTGGAGCAGAGTAAAAGAGATATATATGCAAATATGACTAAGACAAACTGTTCCTTCCCCAATCACCACCCCCATTCACAGATTTATGTAGATAGTTAAATAATTTTAGGTAGATCTGGAGAATAGCTTCATCCTCTCCCCCTAATCCCCACCTTTTTACACTTTTTTTAGAAAGGCAAGATTTGAGTGGTGGCAGACTGAAAAAAAATTCTGCCACCTATAAAACCAATTAGCTAGAAAATTCTAAGAAGAAAGGGGGGAAGAGAAAACACTGCCACCATGTTTATCACCTCCTCACAACACTTCTGCTCCTTCCAGAGCCCAGAAATCATTTGAATTGCCTCAGCTTCCCACCCATACAAATTGTGTCCTTTCCAGTCAGTTTTTCAAATCTCCGCTGGAAGAGAAAATTAATTTCAAACCAGTTAGATTTTCACGGTGTCTTCATGCAAAATCCAGTTCCAGTTTAATCCAGGACATTAAAATTGAATAACAGAGTAGGTAGACCTGAAAGTCTTCTAATCCAACCCCCTCCTCAGGCAGGAAGCCCTACACCATTTTTGGCAAATGGATATCCAATTTCTTCTTTAAAACCTCCAGTGTTGGAGCACCTACAGCTTCTGAAGGGAACTATTTGAAACCAAATTGTTTATAGTTCTGAAATGCATCTCTAGTCTGAAAACATAAGAATTTTCCTCAGACAAAAGGCAGATCTAAGTGTGTTTAAGAAGCTGGGAATACTGTTCAATTAAGTATGAACATGCAATGATTCCTGCTCAAACTTCAAGGATATTGGACTAAAATAGGTGTTTTTTTTTCAAACTTAGCATCTTCCAGATTTGTTGAATTTTAAGATTTTGGGAACTGAGTGTAATCAACGATCAGTGATTTTATAATTGTAACATTTATGAATTTCCCAGAATTTTTCAGGTGGCATGCTGGGAGTTGAAGTCCACACATATTAAAATTGGCAAGTTTGAAAAACACTGCACTAAAGGTTCCAGGGTAGCCTACATCTGCCTAAAAGGGTCACACCTACACCCAACATATTTGACACCCACACACACACACACACACAATTCTTGCCAATTTGGACAAAAGCTATGGAGGCTAAAAAGTCTAAGAGTTTCAGTTTCCATACACATGGGAAATATTAACCTACCCAATATGTTGAAACATGCTTAGTAAAGGGACACTTGTTCAGAAGAATATCTAGGTAATATTATAATGTTTTCACATGTAAGCAGATTTTCTTACCTTGCTATCCTTCAGACGATCTTCTTCTTTGATGCCTGGAATAATTTTTAGTGTTATTGATCCCTGGGATTGAGCCTGCAAAAAAAATAACTCTGTATTTCTCTCTTCACGAAATCACATTACATCTACAAAAACCACTGAGATCTACTTGTCTCTGGGTACAGATGATTCTAGGCATTTACTGCACACTGAATGAGACCAAATAGCTTAATAAATATTTAGTCCCATTGCCATTGGTTCTCCAAAGTAGATTTTGTTTTCCAGCCCTATCTGGAAATGCTGGGGACTATATCAAGTACACTGTGTATGCAAAATAACTGATTAACCCCCAGAAATCTAATATATTTGGATTTCAAAAACTCACGTGGCTTTGTACAGTGACTAGAACAAACTGGAGGAAGTTAGAAACATTCCTTTAGATCGGGTGTCGGCAACATGCGGCTCCCAAGCTGCATGCGGCTCTTTCATCCCCCTGCTGTGGCTCCCTGCCAGCTGGCCCCGCCCCTCACCTGGGAGGTCATGTGACTCAGTGGGAGTTACGTTGAGTTAGCCATGCCCACCCAGGTTTTGTGACTCCAAATAGCTCTTTGAGTGTTTAAGTTTGCAGACCCTTGCTCTAGATAGATGTCTTTTCTAAGCAGCAAAAGACTTATAAAAACAAACTGATTTCTCTAAGTTGCTACTTATAGACGTTCAAGTGGAATGAAAAAAATAAATCAAAGTTCTACATTCAACATGATTAGTTCAACTTTGAGACTAATTATGTGATATATTAGGCCAGACAACGCTGTTCCGTTCTGAAGGTTGAGGTTAAAGTCTTAATATGAGATACCCTAAATGTTCTTAGAAAAAAACAATTTTACTAATTTATGTTTCTTAGAGCAATTCAGTCTTAGTCTGGAGGGGTTCTGAGAGATCAGTAAGAAGTCACTACACTGATGTTTTTAATCTAAAATGCATGGGACCAATGGGAAGTTGGATGGAGAGGGGGAAAATGGGTTTTATCTAATTTTTTACCAGTTTAAGGAGACAACTTCAATTTAGGAACTGCAAAAACCAATCTTGATTAATTCAGTAATATAATCTGATTTGGTTTCAAATTATTTTCTGCTCTTAAAGTTTGCCACAGTGAACATTATGGATACATTTGTGTCTTTTCTTTCTTTTTGTCTTCCTCTGCCTAATATGAATCTCAAGCACTGGCAATTTGTCTCTACAATTCGTAGCCTGCAATTCTCTTCTGTTTTGTAAAACTGAGCTTTGCATATATTTTACATATAAAAGATCTGAGATTCAATACCCAGCATACCTAGGTAAAGATTCTTTTCTTAGAGAGAGAGAAAAAACCTCCAATCACATCAATGTATGGCAATGGCTTGCTACATAATTCTGCATAATGTAAACGTATAGATTGCAGAAAATAGAAAGTGTAAGTCTTACTATTTTTGCTTGTATAAAACAGCATACCTATGGTTATCTTAAAATCAAACACCCTGAGACTCATCTTTGAAAAATCACATTTATGATTACACTGCATTGCACAATTTTCACGGCCAAAGGATGACTAGAGCTCTTCCAGTTTCTAACCAAACACTTAGCTACTAAACCAAACTGTCTTTTAATATGCCGTTACTTTCCCACTTGAAGGGCAAGATAAAGACGTATTTTCCCAGTCTGGTTGGAAGGGGACTACATTTGCAGAGAATCCTAAATTAGCGGTCAGCTGTTTCAGGAATCACCCTGCATGTGAGCAGCAGGAAATGTGTACATGATTTCTATAAACTTTCTTTTCCATGGATGGACTAAATGGCTGATTAGAAAATTCAGTTTATAGTCCAAAACACTGTGCTGAATGAAACAATCTAGCTTCTCTCAACAAAGTACTGAAACACAAGGCATAAACAGCCTTTTTTTTTAACCCACTAAACATGTACTGGGAAGACAGCCTTTATTTTGTCTTAATGATATTAAAAAACTGACAGAGCAATCAGAGAGGGACAGCAATTATTCAGCAAGGTTTCCCCCAATCATAATGTGATCAGAGTTTGCAAATATGAATATAAAACATGCAAATTAATCCCGTGGGATTTGCATTATTTATCCATGTCTTATAAATACACCATTCAGTACATTAGTGAATAGTCACTTTTCCTTTGTTCTCTTTTGCTAGGGCATGTTGGAAGAAACTGAATAACTGCTTATTAAAAGATACCTCCCCTGCCTACTGCAAATCCTGCATCAAATAGAAGGTGGGAGTTTGTGCCATCCAAAGTGCCATTCAGCTATGGCTGAGCTCATACAACATGTTTAAATAGGCTGCATTTGTATAATACATATGCAAAGCTTGGTTAATCTTACTTAGTTTTGAGGAAAGGACTGGCTTAGCATATGGTATAAATTACTGTAAACTCTTTAGATTAGTTTATAATTCAATAGTTCAATGTACTGCAGAAAATATTGTGCAAGCCTAGTGTCGTACATCATCATCATTGTTGTTGTTCATTGCACAATCAGCCAGATATTCAGACTGGATCTGGCATTTTTTGTCTACCTTTCAAGTCCTTTCCAAGAACCTGGGATATATAGATGGAGTACTTTTATGATGTTACAGATATCGTCACAGGATATAAGCTGTTGTTGAGTAAAGCTTCCTTTTACAATTGATTGATGATAAATTTGTCAATGCCGATGGTCCAACTGGTACTCAAGTTGTTTGGGATTACAGTAAAGGTGCCTATTACTATTGGTACTACCTTTGCTTTCTTATTAGATTTCTATCTTACCTTTTTAATATATTTTATATATGTATGATTTATTACCATATTTAATATATGGTTAAAAAATAATGAATATAGGTAGACATTGATTTATAGTTCCTTGACTTATGCTTGACAACTTATGCTTGGTAATTTGAAGTTATGACAGATACTAAAAAGTGTTCTTATGATCCGGATTTGAAGTTTCAGTGCCTCCTGTCCCATCCCATTTCCCACCCCCCTGCAGTCAGAAGGTCACATTTTGGTCACATAGAACTGACCCCATTTACAGCAGTTTGCAGCATCCCACAATCATCTGATGCAATGTACAACTGTTTGGCTGGAAGCCAGCATTTATTTCTAATTTCCAGGGGGGGGGGGAAAGTCCATTGCAGACAATGGATTTGCTTCATGATCATGGATTTGCTTAATGACTATGGTGATTCTTTTAACAACCACTGCAAAAAAAAGTCATAAAATCAGATTGGGGCATGATTTATGACCATAAGCTTATGCTCAGATATGGTCATAAACTCCTGCCTTCTGTGTTCCCCATAACAACCACCCTGTGAGGTGAAGTAGGCTGAGAGAGTGACTGGGTTAAAGTAACCCAGCTGGCTTCCATGGCTAAGATAAGATTAGAACTCAGAATCTGCAATTATAGTTCATTCTTTATGGGTTGCTTTTAATTGTACATTTTGTGCTGGATCACATGTTCAGCAGGATAAATATACAGTGAATTAATACTTTAAGTAATAAAATGGGTTGCATAAACCAGAAGAGTACAAGCATTTCAGGTTAGCATCATTCTAATTTGTCTATTCTAAAAGGAAATGACACCATTTCACACAATGCTTTTCTCCTGTTTGGCTATTAAAAAAATGTCCAAACGCAAGTAACAGTTTGCACACACAATATTGTAATGCTAAACAGACAGACACTTTCGCAGGCAGCAAAAGAGGCTTCTTTGTAGTCCCAAAACTCTCAACGACAAAGCTTAAAACATTTTCCAGTGACTGCATTGTAAATCTTGACAGATCTGGAGTATAAGCTTCTACAGTCAAGGCAGAAGGATGGGGACAACATCTCCTCTTCCTACAAAGGACCCCTTTTGAATGACTGGTATTGATTACCTACAATGTTTGGACAATCTGTATTTCTAGCTTCCAAATGAAGTGTAAACAAAACCTGGAGAATGCTTCCCTTCTAGCTCATTTTCACTGTACAGTAAGTATAATAGGACCTACATCTTCTCACAAGTAAGCACCTTACTGATGGGATAATAATAAATACAGCAACATAGACTGAGGGCATATCATATTACAGGTAGTCCTAAAATTACAACCATTCTTTTTAGTGACAGTTCAAAGTTATAACAGCACTGAAAAAAGTGCCTTACAACCATTGCTTGTACTTATGAATGTCGCAACATGCCAATGATTCAGGCGCTTGGCACCCGGGATGTAGTTGCCTTGCCCTTGGGTCACATGACCACTTTTTATGGCTGTCCCAGCAGATTTCCAACAAGCAAAATCAATGGGAAAAGCCAGACTCACTTAAAACTGCATGATTCACTTAATAACGGTAGTAATAAAGGTCATGATATCAGGCACAGCTTAGTTAAGAACTGCCTTGCTTAGAAATGAACATTGCTCTCCCAACTGTGGTTGTAAGTTGAGAACCAACTGTACAGAACTATAAGATTTTGTTTTGAGCAACTAGTGAATTCTTTTTTCTTTAAGTGTGTAATGCACACTTATGCATTTAAGATAGAAACCCCACTAAATTCAACCAAGATTTACCCCAAGTATGTTCCATAGCAGGAACAGGAGCTATTTTAAAGGCACATTTTCCACTTTTCATAGAGGAAGGGAAGGTTCCCCAGGAAAAACTGGGCATTAATTCATTCTAGTTCTAGAACTAACGCCTAATGAACCGTCTACAATGTCAGAATCCGGAACTGTCAAGATTGACAATGCAGTCACTTGAAAATATGTTAAAACTTTGACAAGGAGCTCGGCCTCAGTAAGGAATTTTGTGAAATACTATTCAATAACACCAGGGGAGCCGCAGGTTTCCCACCCCTATTCTCAGGGACATATATTAGCAGTGGATGGAGCTAGATATCAAAGTGAGTAGGACAAAAGACGGAAAGGGGCAAAACTGCTCCTTCGCCTGTTCTCTTTTACGTGATCCTTTCAGTCTTCCCCCTCCCACTCCTTTTCTCTCTCCCACACAAATACATTCAGCTTTGCTAATGCAGCTGCCAATTTCTTTAAGGTGCTGTAAATTGCACCCCTCCTTAAATTCTTTCTAAAACATTCCCACAGAACATTCTCTTGTTCTTGTCCCCAGGGGGAAAAAAACCTAAATCACAGGTATCTTTGAACTTATTCCCCAGACAGGAACAAATCCTACCATATTTTCTTCTTTTGTAGAGAGAAGTGGGATGCAAACTCCAAACCTCCACAAGTCTCTTTGGGGTCACCAAAGAGATGACTATATCTGTACTGTCATCAAGAGACTGTCCACATTCCTTTCAGTTCAACTCTGACCCACCGATTACATTAACTACAGGATTATTTTAACATTAACGAATAAACACATTAACAGTTTAAGTTTAAGCACAGCTACATAAAATACCAAGTGCAATACAATTTCCACAGCCATTTTCCAAAATATGTTCCTTTCCAGAAGCAATCTCAGCTCATAGAATCCCTGCCAACATAGCCAAGACAATTGCTGAGAATTTGGGGAGTAATAATTTCAACAAATAAAAGTGAAATATTTCCCCCCAAACTAAAATGTAATAGTGCAATCATGTATGTGTCTCCTCCAAAATACTGTAAAACCCAAAGCTATCTGTTGGGCTTATTACTCAAAAAGGGATTTTAAGAATTCTGAAGTTGATTTCTGCTTCTGAATCTAATATATGCATGGAAGGATCCTCAGTTCTACAGTGTCCCTAGCATCATAACTGCTCTTTGTTTGGAAAACAGAGCAAAATATTTGTAAGAATGCATATTTTATACGAGTGTTAAACTGTGTATATTACTGTAAAAGGCATACAAACATCAAAGAATCTTCATGTAGATCCTCCTCCCCCCCCCCCCCGGAAATAAACAGATTTCTACATAAGCAGGACAGAATGAACAAACAAATAAGCATATTCAAAATAGACAAGAACTGAAAATAATCAGCTTATTACAGCTTTTCTCCCACATAAGTAGGAGAAAGGCACTCTAGGACTGTAGCCTTATAAAATGCCCAAAGCATTTTTTTAAGCATTATTTTAAAATACATTGAAACTCAATTCTAGTTATTAAAAAAGGCTTGTACTCTCTTGGCTGTGTCCTTAAATCCAGGCTTAAAACTGAATGTCAAATTCTTAGTGATAACCAGCAAAACATTTTCACAGCTAAGATGGAAAAAATGGTCAGTTACACTCATTCCTAAATGTTCAGGAATGACCCAGAGGCATTGAATTTCCTCAAGTCTATGGCAATTAATCCTAATCCTGCCACTACACAGCATGAAAGGAGACAGGCATACTTTTAGATCCACTGAAAGAAGCTTTTTCCCTCCACCACCTTGCATGGATTTGATCTTATTCTGAAATGAAAAATGTAGGCACTTTGAAATCTCACCAATAATTGGCAGTAGGTTGGAAGGGGGGGGGGACACGACAGGGATCTAATACTTGTTTGCATGTTTTACTCAGAAAAACCTTGTTGGTTGAAGAGACCTTACTACACCCTACTGCTTTATGCTGAGTTGGTCTTAATCCATATAGTTATGTTGATTTTTATTATGCCCAGTATTAACTACTGTGATTGACTCCATGGATCTGTTCATATGGTACTTAATCAGACCAGTTATATACCTATCAGCTACATTTACACAAGATGGTTGATACCTTGGTTATTTTTAACCTGGGTTATGTGGGGAGAGTCGTATCCTTGGGGTTTAGCAAGTTGTTCAAACAACTGTAAATCTGTTTGGTTAACTTATGATCAGCTTATTGAGTGAAATAAAGGAATTGGTTGACAGCATAGCCCAATTAATAGTGTTTGGGCAAGCATATGCACTGAGTCTTCTGAATCCCTTTTAATGGGAATTGTAGAATTTCAAGCCCATTAGATGAAGATGCCAAGAGCTGAACTTCAAATTCTTGGCTAGCAACTTCTCTGTTTCTCCATCAAATTAACGAACTTCCATTAATTCTTCCAAGAAATTGCAACACAATACAGTTCCAGCATAGACGCCCACGCTTAATTGTAGAACACATTTGGCTCAAGGAAAAACACTCCTTCGTGACCCTCTTTAGAACATCCTGCTTTTCATTATGATGACAATGGAGGAATCAATGATATTTGTTGTTTTTTCCCCTTATTTCCTTTTTTAAAAAAAAGAAAGGAAAGCAATGCTGATGATTCAGGTGCCCTTGGTGACTCTATATTCTTGCCCACCCACTGTTTGCTTAATTTGGAAGAGACCTTGAGAATATCATTGGCAATTGCAATAGCTACATGTGTCTTATTTTGAGCCCCTCTGTGTAGGAGTCACCAATCATGTCATTTCCTCTCTGGCATGGAAGAGGTATGGCTTGTGACTCCATAATTAAAGCAGGGAGAGAGTAAACAGATGTCAACATTGCTAGGATGACTGGAGAGCATATTTCCAGCTTTAAAACTCTTTTGGAAAACACAAAAATCAGTTATGGAAAGTCAATGGCTATTTGGCATTTGCTTTCTTACTAATTTGTTGGTGGATTAACCCATAATCAATTATGTTCAATTTGGAGGAATGCTATGAGTTGTCATATGTTGTGAATATGCCATATGTGAATATGCCATATTCACAACTATTACTCACAGATACTTTTTTCACTGCAACTTACTAGATGCTTTGCCCTTTCAGTTTTCATATAACTGAATAAAATTGAATGAGAAGCTGACCTAGTCTCACATCAGCATCCAACATTTTCTTTATTTTCTATATTGCTTCTGAATTCAAAATCTATCTTAGAAAATAAATATTGAATGGCAATGGTGTTACCAATATTCTCTATGCAATAGAAAACATTACTACATTTGGGTCACAGATAGAAGTTACTATACTTGGCCACAAACATTTGAACAACCATTACTTGGTATTAAAAAAAATTGGTTACTACATTTTTTTGGTTATTCAGAATTACCTACAATATGTAGTAGTCTAGACTCCAGATCAGTGGTTCTCAACCTGTGAGTCGGGATCCCTTTGGGGTCAAACAACCCTTTCACAGGGGTCACCTAAGACCATCGAAAAACACATATTTTCGATGGTCTTAGGAACCAAGACGCCAATTTTATGGTTGGGGGTCACCACAACATGAGGAGCTGTATTAAAGGGTCTCAGCATTGGGAAGATTGAGAACCACTGCCCTAGATCAATGATAATGGCTGAGATGCAACCAGATCCATGGTGCAAAATCCTGCAAAACTACTAAATTACAATTGGGACATATTGAGAAAAGATAACTGTCTCCTGCCATCCGCTGCTTATCAATGTTTCTGCAGTCCAGATGCGGAAGCTCTATGCAGAAAGTTCTCCTGTTTGCTTCCATTTTGGTAAATGCATGACTTGTTCCTGGCTGAACTCCCTTTGGCAGTCATTTTGTGACAGCATTAATCACATATTCTTAGAATTAAAACCTACCCAGTAAGCCCCCACGTTTCTATCTCTAACAAGAGTAATAGTAATTTTTTTTCTTTAGAAGCTACATCAAAACAAGAGTATTTCTCCATGAATCCCAGCATTGCCTACCCTTAGTAATTTTCTCCAAGATTTCAAGTGGATTAAGTTTTGTGGATTCACTGATATTTCATTCTTTTAAGTTGGCGGTATGAAAATAAAGACGTGTGTGTGTGTGTGTGTGTGTGTGTGTGTGTGTCCGTGTGTGTCCGTGTGTGCACAAACACAATTCTGATGTTCGTTATGCATCCTATGAGTGAATTAGAGATTACAAAAAGTAATGTCTACTAGCAGTAGCTTTTATAAGCAGAATCAGTGTGGGAAGATAGTATAAACCAAGCACAGCTGGAAACACTACTGTTTCTCAACCTTTAAGGTATATAGACATGAGCAGGCTGAGCTGGCTGGTGGATTCTGGGAGATGAAGTCCATGTATCTCAAATTTGCCAAGGTTCAGAAACTTTGCACGAGAGCATCTCTGAAAGATGCCCATCTAGTGTCCTCAAACAAATCAACAATCTTCCTTTAGAAATACAATGCCCTAATAATTATGTCATCTTCTTACTTAGTTGATAATTTAACTAATTCAATTAATTCTCAACTATGTGAAGAAATAGTTTTACGTATCAGAATCTATTCAAACATATGTCCCAAGGAATTTTAAAAAATATTTATTTTCAGGCAAGTTTATATGTAACTGCAGTCTTAAGCAAGCTGCCATTACCAATTTGCCCATCATCAATTATAGCTTATATTTTCTGAGTTCACATGACCCATTGAACCATAATCTAACCATAGTATCCCGATTTTTGTTCAGAGTACTAGCTAAAATGCAGTTGGCTATTTATGGTTGAATGTTTTTGTGAATAATATTTATGTGTGGAAAAGGCAAAACAAACCAGAATCTGGCTAATTTCTTCCGGTCGTTTGTGAAGTACAGCAATTCCATTAACTTCCCGTAATTCATCTCCAACGTGGACAAGACCTAGGAAGGAAATAAGAAAGGTATGAGGTCAACCATCCATTCTAGATAGCAAAAGCTTCATATATGGCATGTAGAACTCTGATGGCTCTCAACAGAAAAGCAAGTCCCATCCCAAGTAAGAAAAAGTCACGAAAAGCCTATTTCCAAGCCTGGGACTCGAAGAAACAGAAATTAATCCCTACTCATCTGTGAAGCTCACTGAATGATCTTAAAACAGCCATTCTCTCATGTTTGCATGTTGTTCTAAGGAGAAAAAGGCTTGGTGGGAAAAGAGATGGGATGGTCTTGAGCAGAAGCCAGCAACCATATGTGTCCCCAGTTCTGACAGTTCCAGGAAGTCAAGGATTAAGCCACTAGAAATTGGCAGCAAAATGGAAATTTGTAGACAGAATCTCTCCCAACCTTATCCTGTTTTGGCAATAAACTACATGCATTGAGCCCACAGCAGAATTTCATGTGTATTTTTATTTGTATGTTTTTAAATCTGAACTAAAAAATTTAAAATACAGTTTGCCATCAAGAAACTCTGCATTCCCTAAAAACAACTTAAAATAACAATCCTGTCCTGCTTTAGAAGGAAGCTGGGATACAGATGACCATAATCTTATATGTTCCTAATCCTTGTTCCTAATTAAGGTAAAGGTAAAGGTTCCCCTCACACATATGTGCTAGTCGTTCCTGACTCTAGGAGGCAGTGCTCATCTCCATTTCAAAGCCGAAGAGCAGCGCTGTCTGAAGATGTCTCCATGGTCATTGGCCAGCATGACTAACCACCAAAGGTTCACGGACTGCTGTTACCTTCCCACCAAAAGTGGTTCCTATTTTTTCGACTTGCATTTTTACATGCTTTTGAACTCCTAGGTTGGCAGAAGCTGGTACAAGTAACAGGAGATCACTCCGTTACATGGCACTAGGGATTCGAACCGCCAAGCTGCCGACCTTTCTGATTGACAAGCTCAGCATCTTAGCCACTGAGCCACCGCATCCCTAATTACTAATCCCTACTGAGTCAGCTTCTCTATTGCACAATATGAAAATAAAATATGTCTTGGTTTCCTATCCCTATAACCTGGCCTTCCAGGCTAAGGCTGATGGGAGGCAGAGTCAAAGAACATCGGAGGAACCATAGCTTCTACAACTTTGATGTAATTATGAAAGATGAATCATTTCTCACTACCTCACCTTCTTCTTTTATCTAATACAGATTTAGTTAAAATATTAATATGTCTTTTATAGTTCAGAGGAAGTTTGCATCCCCCTTCATCAAAAATTGAAAATGCTTTACTGTACTTACTCACCCCTTGGCTAAATTTTCAAACAATTTAATCAATAATACTCCTCATCTCTTTCTGCTTTCACTACAGCCTTGTTTTATAAAGCATGGAAGGTAGTGTTCAGGTAAAATTTCAAGAAATATCATTTTGAATAATCTTTGGGAAATCCACACAAAATTCTGGATACTCCTGTGGCAATAATCCATAAGGAAGGAATCACAGCATCTTTCAGAATTAGGTTCTTTATAACCTACAACAGGGGTCAGCAATCTGTAGCTCTGGAGCCACATGTGGCTCTTTCATCCCTCTGCTGTGACTCCCTGTCAGCAGTCCACAATTGATAGGTCTTTTGGTTAGGACAGGTAGAGGAAAAAGGACGCCGTGCTAGGAGAAAACTATGTGGGGGAACCGGACTTCCGATCAGCAGAGAAAAAAGGATGCTGCACTAGGAGGAGACTCTATGGTGGGGAAACTGGACTTCTGGTCGCCTCCATAATTGAATGGGGGGGCTTCCAGTTATGACTTTTAAAATTGCCAACTCCTGATCTACAACTTCACTTTGAATTCTGCAGGCTGCCAAAACTACACCCTTTCCATGCTTGGAGCCACGTATATCTGTTTGAAGTTAATTTGGCAGGCTTGTATTGGCAAATCAATCTGTATATAATTCAGGAACAGGAAAACATAAATAAATATTATTCCAATTCAAAAGTGTCCGAAATTTCCAGCATTAGTGCTATGACCTGCCTGACTTTGCAGAAGAGAATCAAAACCTCATGTGTTTTTCAGGAAAAAATAAAAATCCTAAGCTGTCTCAAGAAAAAGCTTGTCCTCTCTGATATGAAATTTTTAAAAAAGGAATTTTGCAACTTAGGGAAACATACCACTGCGATCAGCTGCCCCTCCCCTCATGATGCGGGCAACAATCACAGCCCCTGTCTGCTCATCCCGCCTGATTGTTGCACCCTAAAGGAGAGACAAAAAATTCATCAGTGCACAGCACTAGCCTGGCACATCAGAATAGGCTTGATCAATTAAGCCTAAAAGAAAAACCTCCGTGTATACAGTATATAGTGGTTAAATACGAGTTGGAGGGGAACCTAGAGCAAGATATGAAAACAAAAGCCTCTTCTCACTTTTTGATCCCACTCAACAATTAATATTCATTATGACATTGCCTCTGGAAATTCTATGTAGCTGTCATGGTTAATAGCTATGGCTAGTTCTATCCTCTGTGAATTTAACCAGGCCCCACTTTAATACAACCTAAACCAAGATTAATGGAAGTGAATTCTATTAATTATAAGATGCATGAAGAAATGTTTTCTTTGATCTGCCCTGCTACATCTGCTGCAATTCCAGCTGATCCCCGAATACCTCCTATTATTAATAACAGCATTGTTTATTAATAGGAATATTACATTGTTTCAGGATAAAAGTCCTCACATATCTTTTTTTTAAGAATAATCATACTATAACAATATTCAATACACCATTGAAGTAGAATAAATAAAATATCATCAGCAGATTGAAGCATTATACTTTTAAGATGAACCAGTGGCAAGCTGCAATATGTAGTTCTAGAAACCCATAAAAAGAGGGCTGTAAATCATTCCCAAATCAAGACATTCCTGGAGATCCTGATATTTCCTGATGATTCTGCTAGAGACAGAATGAAATCCATTCAGTTCATATTTTTATGCTACATATAGACTTACTTAATGAAAGTTGATGGTTTAAGTTACAACAGAAAACTAGTTTTACAACTAGTCCTGACATTTATGATCACGGCAGCTTCCTCACAGTCACATGATTGAAATTTGGGCACTTCATAACTGGCAAATATGTATGATCATTATAGCATCCCTTGTATGCCATTTGCATACTTAATAGCCTAATCCCGACAAGCAGAGTCAATGGAGAAGCTGGCAGTAAAATCATGGTCACATCACGTCTCATTTAATGACCAGGTTGCTTAGCAACAGTTAACAGTCCCATCTATGGTTGCTAGGCAAAGGGCTATCTGTATGATCAATTCCTATGCTATCCCGTTCTTAAACATAAATGCAATTCATGCAATACTTACAGGGAACTTACTTTTATAGATTCTGAAAACTGAGTTCACATCTCAACAATGATATATATAATTATGGGAACATCTCATACAATTTAAAATAAATCAAGAACATGGCTGGCAAAATATGTATATGAAACACAAAAAAAAGTATATTAATAGAAAAAATGTTCAAGAAAATGTGAATATATTCTTAAATTTAAAATATGGGGAATATGTAGAAATGAGTGGAAATTAATTTAACATAGAAGACTAAGAAACTGATAAGATTTCCTCTTTATTCACATATGAATGTTGGCGCAAAACTCAAGTTAAGTGCGCTAAGCTAAAAGCTCAGACAGACAACTAATCAGATAAGTCCCAAATATTTAAGGACTTTAAAGTCTAATACATCTTTACTTACATCTATATATTAACAGAAAACCAAAACAGCTGGTGCTGAATAAGGGACTAACACGAATTCCCACAATGCCTTGCCATTGGCTATTTTGGCTTGGGTTAGCCATAGTGAGAATGAGAATCTACCAGCTTTGGATTCCAAAACACTAGAATGAAATCACTAATGAACCTGATTGGCAGCCAGTTTAGAGCACAAGAGTCAAAATACTTCTTCACAGAATAACCATGTTTACACAACATACTAAATCAGATGGTGTTTGGCTTACTATGTCATCCAAATATGAAAATATGGACATTTTATGGGTAGGAGAGAAGCTGTTAATCATGCTGGAAGTACTCAACACTGCCAAGAAGATTCATTCCTACAAAAAAAATCATCTTTGCTTCTCCATTCCTTTTCTGTTTTCATCATCTGGAATTATTTGTACATCTAAAAAGTGCCCCATACTTCATGCATACTGTAGTTATTTTAATTAATAGGAACATTCTCAATGGAATCACCAATAGCCTTTTGTTCTTACCAGCATCAATGATACATACCAAAGGTTCTTTATTCTTTACTAGACGAACTATTTTTACTGATTCTTCATCAAAATCATCGTCAATATTATCCAACAATGGAGGAAGAACAGGATCAAAATTCTTCTGAGCAACAGTATCATGCACAACAAGCATCGCCTTGGGACAAAGGGAGACAGGAAACAGAGAACAATAAAATAAAAGTGCAAGTGAAAACAGAAAGAGATCAGAGTTTTCTTCAATGCCCTTGTGACTGTGGAGATATAGAAACAACACTGCTTCTCCAGTGTCTGTATTACAGAAACATTTGTGCTAGCTTCATTTCACCACCACAGAATAAACATCCAGGGTACACAGGAAAATTTTATAATTCTCTACTGCTTGCAGATACTAACCTGTTACAAACACATGTTACCAGGTTCTGCGCAGCAGCATTTAAAATCCATCAGATGTCCTGTGGTCTTAAACTAGCTTTAATGTTTTCTTGTATTTATCTAATGTCTCTACCCCTGCATATAAATTTTTTAGATTTTTTTATATTTTCTAGTGTTTTTAAAATGTATTTTCTATGTTTCTTAATTTTGTGAAATTTTTGTTTTAATATTTTAGGTGTTTAAAAATTATTGCTTGTATCCCACCTTCATTGTGTTGATCTATAACCATAATAAAGATTTGATTGGTTTGATTATATCTCCAACTTTTCTGTTTGTCATCTGCATTCATGCAGCACAGTGAACAGGTTTTCACAATAAAACTGGGACTGTTCAATTAAACCCAATTTGGCAACATAATCCAATTTTTATAAATATGTAGCTTCAAAGTATTTCAAGTAAATTTGTCAGCCCATCATCCAAGGCACCATTTTTAAGTTCTTATTTGCAAAACCTAACTGTTACATAACATATAATTAGGAAGGAAACTTCCACAGGCTTTGATAATTATCTTGCCCCAAACACAAAACTTGGGAGGTGGGGGAAAAATTTCCAGACAATGGTTTCCTTCACTTGGAACATTCCTAATGTTTTCCCAGAAATTCTTCCATCTTTGTTTCCATTTGTTAAAAATCAGATGATGGAATATTTATTTGATGCCTTTGGACTGACAGGATAATATTTTTTACCTGATATCCACCTGATTCAGTTGATTTTCCAAACATATTTAATTAAACGTTAAATTAAATGTTTAAGCCCCATAAGTTTATTTCAAATCCAAACCTGAGAAATCCCACTGCTTACCATCAAGTAAATCTGCAGACAAAATCAATGATTTAAACAAGTATCTTTAATGCTTCTTAGAAATAATGTAATCCAGACCTCAATATCTTCATGATATTGATGCCATCTTATAAGTTCCATCTTATACTGCTTCAGTAAGACCACACCTGGAATACTGCATTCATGTTTCGTCACTATGATACCCCTCTACTTCCAGGGGCATATCCTCAGTGCCTGGTACAAAGCTGCAGCCTCCGCTTCCTACGCCCCCTGCTGGGGATGTGTTAACGAAAGAATTTTTTCTGAGTAATCTAAGCGAGGCTCTTAATGCACAGACAATTAAAATGGAAGATAAATTTAGAGATAATAGAGAGGAGAGAAAAGAGGAAATAAAAGAAATGAAAGAAGAAATTAAAAGTGAAATTAAAAGTGAAATAAAAGGACTTAAACAGGAGTTGTATGAGAAATTTGAGGCTAAGGTTGATAAAATTAGAGACGACATGCTGAGTCTTGTAACTGTATTAACAGAACATATTTCTGGAGTGGAAGATACTCTAGAGGTTCTTAATGATGCCAATGCTAACTTGACATTGAAAACAGAGGTGGTGGAACAAAAAGTGGAAAATGCTGAAAAAGAAATTATTATGATACAGTACCGACAAATGGAGTTCGCATTAAGAGTAAGGGGGCTGCGTGAGGAGAAACAGGAGAACCTGAAACAGATCCTATCGGAAGCTTTTGACCGCCTGATGGGAAGACCAGGGACCAACCAAGGCTGGCAAATTGACAAAGCTTACCGCGTTAACTCCTGGCTGGCAAAGCAGAAGCAGCTTCCTCGAGACATCGTTATATATTTTACTACAAGAGAGTTCAGAAATATGGTACTGCAAGCGTCTTATAACACTAAGCTTCAAATTGGCGGTCAAGACCTGGCTGTTTTGAAAGAGATACCACCTCAAATGTTAAGAGCCAGAAGAGACTACGCTTTTTTGGTCGAAGAACTCAGAAATCGTCAGATACAGTATAGATGGGATGCACCATTTGGCATCATATTTACATTTGATAAGCAAAGGTACCGCCTCAACTCTGTATGGAAAGCCCGAGATTTTTATTATAATATATTGAAGGCCGGACACCCTGCACCATCTGGACCTAGAGAAAGACCACAAGAAGGACAGGATAGACAGCAAACTACACAACCACCAGACAAGATGGAGCATCTCTCTTCTCTAGAAGTGCAAGGTGCTATGGAACCAAGACCTAGCCGCATGACTACTAGACGTATGGAGAAACAAGCTAAGAGGCAACAGCATCAACAATCATCGGCCATCGATCAAGGAACTACAACAACAAATCTGGAAGCAGTGGGAGGAGCTAGACCTAAGGTTAAACAGGCCGTGCAGGAAGCTCTAAAAATGCTTCAACCAACCAAAGATGACAACTAAGATTTTAACATGGAATGTCAACGGACTGAACTCTCCACAGAAGAGGAAGAAAATATTTCATTATCTTAAACAGTTTAAGAACGATGTAATTTGTTTGCAAGAAACTCATATCAAGTCAACTGATCAAAAATATTTGATCAACTCAAAACTTGGTCAACATTTTGCAGCTTCTGCTATGGAAAAGAAGAATGGTATAGTTGTATACTTAAGAAAAGATATGAAAGCTGAATTAATAGAAGCAGATCCCTTCGGAAGATATATTGCTTTAGACTTAATCTTAGAAGGGAAAAAGACATTACTTTTGGGAATTTATGCTCCCAATCAACAGCAAGATAGATTCTATAGAAATCTTCATGCTAAATTAGTACAGTGGGACTATAGTTCCTGTATACTATTGGGTGACTGGAATGGAGTGATAGACACTAAGAGAGATAAGAAGATTTCCCGCCTAAATACCAAGATGCGAGCAAAGTTACCCAAATCTTTCTTTGACATTATGGATGATTTTGAATTGAGAGATATCTGGCGAGAAAGAAATGCAGAGGAATATGACTTCACTTTCTTCTCGGACAGGCATCAATCCCTTTCAAGGATCGATTTTATTCTAACCACTAATGATTTGCTTTCTAGGGTCAAGAAAACAAAGATTGCAGCTAGAGTCCTTTCGGACCATAACCCAGTTTGGATGGAGTTGGGAAGGGTAGTGCAGGCAAGAAGGTTTTGGAGACTGAATGAAAATTTATTTAGATATGAAAACTATATTAATGATTGTAAAAAATTACTATCTGAATATTTTGTTTTGAATATGAATAAGGGTACATCTATGGAATTTGTATGGGATGCAAGCAAAGCGTATATGAGAGGAGTTTTGATGAATATAAATAAAACACATAGAAATAAGCAAGGGCTAAAACGAACAGAACTGGAAGAGGAAATTAAGAGAAAAGAGCTGGAGTTAACAAGGAAACCAGACGATACAAAGGTTAAGGAAGCTATTAAAATCTCAATTTGACATGTTGATCTCTGACCAGGTAGCTACTAATTTATTATATGCAAAACACAATACTTTTTGTAATGCAAACAAACCTGGCAGATGGTTAGCTTATCAGATTAGGAAAAAAAGGAAAACTCGAAATATATCTAAACTGATTTACAGAGGGAAGGAGGTGTTCCAACAGGAAGAGATTCAAAAGGCTTTCTGGGAATTTTTTACAGAACTGTATAAAGGGGATAAAATTAATGGTTTAGACATAGACAAATATTTAGACAAGGAGAAAATACCTTCAGTTAGAGAAGAACACAGGCAAAAATTGAATCAACCAATAACCTCGGGGGAAATCCTGCAGGTAATTAAGCAATTAAAGCCAGGGAAAGCACCAGGTACAGATGGCTTGACAGCGGTTTACTACAAAAACTTACAGTTAGAAATGGTAGAACCTCTTAGAGAATTATTTAATATGATTCAAACGGAAGGTAAAGTCCCTCCATCTTGGAAGACAGCGTTTATATCTTTGATACCCAAAGAAGATCAAGATACTACTCAACCCAAAAATTATAGACCCATTTCATTACTGAATGTAGATTATAAAATTTTTACTAAAATATTAGCAAATAGGTTAATGTTGGTCATTCAACAATTGATACATACGGACCAAACAGGTTTTATACAAGGGAGACAGATGAAAAGTAATGTCAGATTAATTATTAATGCATTAGAATATTTGGGAAAGAACAACCAGATCCCTGCTGCGTTTATATTTTTGGATGCTGAGAAGGCCTTTGATCGAGTTAACTGGCAATTTCTGCTGAAGATATTGCAAAAAATGCAGATAGGAGATAATTTTTTACAGTCAATTAAAGCAATATACCAACAGCAAACAGCACAAATCATAGTCAATGGAAGTTTAACAGACTCTTTTCAAATTGGAAAAGGTACAAGACAGGGTTGTCCTTTGTCCCCATTATTGTTTATTATAACTTTGGAAGTATTGTTGAATAAAATACGGGGCTTGGATGGTTTAAAAGGGATCAAGATTAGGCAGCAAGAATATAGAGTCCGCGCTTTTGCGGATGATTTGGTCATAATATTGGAACAACCGCAGGAATCCAGTATGGTTTTAATGAATACGATTAATCAATATGGTCAAGTGTCTGGCTTTAAAATAAACTTAGGAAAAACCAAAATATTAGCTATAAATATGAATATTAAACAAAAGGAAGAATTAGGAGTGATGCTGGGATGTGAGGTAGTTAAAAAAGTCAAATATCTTGGAGTTAACATTTTAACTTCAAATGGGAAATTATATAAGCATAATTATGAACCACTTTGGCATAGCATACAGACAGAGATGAAAAAATGGGAGAAATTGCACTTATCTTTGCTGGGCAGGATAGCGGCAGTGAAAATGAACATTTTACCAAAATTTTTATTTCTTTTCCAAATGTTACCTATACTTAAAAAAGATGCGAACCTTTTAGAATGGCAGAAGGGTATCAACAAATTTGTGTGGGCAGGAAAGAAGCCGAGGGTAAAGATGAAAATAATGCAAGATGTACGCGAGAGAGGAGGATTGAAACTACCTAATTTAAAACTATATTATGATGCAGTGGCATTATCTGTAATTAGTGATTGGATTCATTTAACCAATGATAGAATATTGAACATTGAGGGACACGATCTGGTATTTGGTTGGCATGCTTACCTGTTATTCAACAAAAAATTGGATAAGAACTTTAAAAGTCATATTTTGAGAAATGCTTTATTGCGGGTTTGGAAGAAATACCAATATAAATTAAATGACAAGATACCCATGTGGGCAATTCCTAGACATGCAATTGAAAATATGAATACAGCACAAAAACAGGATAGATTTACTTACAGACAGCTTCTTACCTCGGAAAGGGGGGTATTACAATTAAAATCTTTAGAGGTATTAAAAGAGGAGAAGGTAGTTCAAACATGGTTCCAGTATGGGCAATTACAGGCTAGGTGGAAAATAGATCAAAAAATTGGCTTTATTCAAGTTGAGGATAATTTGTTTAAACAAATAAGAGATCAAAGCTTAATGCATATAAAGAGGATATATAATGTATTAATACAGATGGATTCGGAAACAGAATTAGTTAAAGATTGTATGATAAAATGGGCTCAAAATATTGAGGAACCAATAATGTTGGATACATGGGAAAGAATTTGGGTAAGAAATGTGAAATTTACACAAGCTCAAAATCTGAGAGAAAATTTTTACAAGATGTTTTATAGATGGCATTTAGATCCTAAAAAGTTGGCTTCTATGTATCCGAATGTACAGCCTAAATGTTGGAGGTGTGGTTCTCTCGATGCTACATATTATCATATATGGTGGACCTGCCAAAAGGTTAAGGCATTTTGGATAAAAATATGGTGGGTCATGCACAATGTTTTTAAAAAAAGGATAAAGTTTAGTCCTCAGTTATTTTTACTAGGTATATGTACTGATTTTACAATGGTAGAGACCAATTTGATTCTGCACCTGATAACTGCAGCAAGACTGTTGGTGGCGCAATATTGGAAGAAGGAAGACTTGCCTACAATCCAAGAATGGACATTGAAAGTAACAAACTTAGCTGAAATGGCTAAAATATCGGCATATCTCAAAGATCATTCAAATGAGAGATATAAACGAGACTGGAAAAAATGGATTGACTATATACAAAATAAATACGGGACTAAGAAATTCCAGTTAGCCTATGCTTAAGATCAGAAATGATTTAAACTGTTAAAAGTTAGTTCAGTAAGAAGAAGCTAAGTTCAATCTAGAATGTCATTAATTTCTTTATTTCTTTTTTCTCAATAGATTTTAGACTGTGTTAGTTAAAAATCCATACCGTGTACGGGTTCTGGGAAGTCGGGGGGGGAAGGAGGAGGGGGGATGGGGGGGGTGGAGGGAGGGAGGGGTACACACAACAAAAAAAATTGTATTTCAATGTCTTAATGATTGACAAATGATGACATATTTGTGTTTGTTTTTTTTAAAGAAAAATAAAAAAGTTCTCTTAAAAAAAAAAAAAAGAAAGAAATAATGTAATCCAGACCTCAATATCTTCATGATATTGATGCCAGACTGTTATTCCACTAAAACACAAATACTATGCTTTTTGTTTAATGATTTGATGGTTTGTACATGGTTTTTGGATTCAGGAATTTGTTTAATAAAATTTTTTGTTTCTTTTTCCAAGCCATTCTCTCGCCTTATCATCTTGTCCAATAAAATTTGTCGGACATCTGTCATTTATTAGCAGACAACATTACTGACATTGTTGATACTGTGCCTATTAATTTCTGACTCAGTTTTTCAAAAGTATTTTGAAAACTTAATACCTTCAGTATTTTACATTTTGTAGGCTTGCATTTTTCCTCTAAACTAATCTTCTTCTAGTGTCCAATTTTTGTTTTACTACCCTTGCCAAAAATGTTATGCTTTTCAAAAACCAAAACAGATCTATTCCCCACAGGAAGCTGATTATTCTTTATACTTAATTCCAACGTCTCATTGCAGTTTCAGTATTCCAAAATTACTTAAGATTGTTATTCCATTTATAACTTTCTAAGATCAAAATCTTATTTGGCTGTTTATTTCAGGGTTTTTTTAAAAAAAAATTCTTAGTCTTATGATTAATATTCCTTTTGTTCAGAATTGAAGATAAGCTGATCCAATTTTTCAATTTTTCCAAATTTGTTGTTTGAAAAGTCTCTAAAAGCTTTACAATGATTAATAGACAATTTCTGAAAATGATTAGAAAGTGATGTTTGCAAACCTAATATCCTTTAAAAATTTATTCCCCAGTTGCAACCAATATTGTTGATCCCATCCTCTCCTAATGCTGAAACACACAAAAAATTGAAAACTCCTCCTTTGGTCTTCTTGAGAGAAGCAACTATCCGGATCACACATGGAAATGAGCCATCCTCTTCTTTTCCAGAGATGATCCACGGAACAGGTCTTCTCACCAGTTCCTTGGTTTCTGACACAGTTGTTGGCTTTGCTTTCACAGAACCATCTTCAGTTTGACATACTTCCTCCCAGGAAATGCAAATGTCAACTGGTATCAACTTACAATTTGCACTAAATCAAGTATTGCATTATTCAAACTTGTACTAATTGCAACCTGCCTGTACAGTGTTAATGCTGCATTGTGCTTATGTCAAAATCTGTTTTCACTGGAGAATCTTAACTCACTCTGCTTTGTAGCACCTCGTATCTGATCCTAGCAATTTGTTAGCATGATTAGGAAACCCCATGGGCTTGAGAGTCAGCTAGTTCGTAGGCCCTTGTGGGCTGTGGTTTTCAGTTACTGTCAATTGGGTTTTTAACCTCAGCTCTCCTTACAGTTTTTCTTATGCTGCTTTGATGGCATTTTGTTATCTGTTGTTAGTTTTCTGGTATTGAGTGAGGTGAGCAGCCATACACATAAAATCAAATCAATAATTAACTCAAATATCATATTGTTGATATGTCGTCAATAGCATCTTAGTTAACAACTAATTTACCACCCTTGCCAAAAATGGCAATCACCGATTGGCTACAAAGCTATCTAACTCACACATAAATATACATGTCAGTGCTTGTAGCTTCCCATTCTGAAAAATAGTGGTGTTTTTCAAATTTGATACCTTTAAATATGTGGACTTCAACTCTCAGAATTTCCCAGCCGGCAAATAATTTTCAGAGTTGAAATCCACCCAGTGTAAAATTATGAAGTTGAAAAAAACTAATCTAAAGTCATTTAACAAAATAAACTAGAATAATCTTCACTGCGCTTTAGATTTAGAAGTGTTAAGAGCTGGCAAGACTTGTCTTTTGAATTCACCTGCCCTGATTAAAAAATTAAGCCATACTTTGAGCACAGTATTCAATCCCAGTATTAATTCACTGCCTGCAACAGTTGTTTGGATGACACAATCACTTAATTATAAACTGATAAGTTTGATCACTTAGATACCACAACCAATTGGGGCACAATGGCTTGCAGATGAGTTTCAAAATAAGATATCTAATCATAGTTGGTCGTTTAAGTTGGCTGCTGGGTGAGCTCATATTCAAAAATAGCAAAACATTATAGTTTATTTAACTAAAAAAAGGATAGCTCTGCTTTATATCAAACCCAACAACAATTGGCTCTTGCTGAAGACACAAGAATAAATACTACATATTACAAGTATCCTAGGGTTATTCAAGGTGTCACACAAACATGCAGAAACCAATCAATTTTGGAAATATCCTTATTTACCATAACTGTATAAATACCCACATGTGAATAAGTGTTTTCATCTGGCTGGCTGCTATGAGAATAGAATGCTAGATCAGATGGATAATAAAAAGCATATTCTTATTTTTGCTTTCAGGAAGAAACACTAAAACCTAAACTCTTTCTAATCGAGTCTTTCTAATCTCCCTCAATCTTTAGCAAAATAAGGCAATACAGATATCTGTGATCATGATTAAAAATCATTTCTCTACAGGATACTTGAAGGGATAACTTTCTGATTTGCATGATGCATATGTTTGTGCAAAAAAAAACCCCATAGACTGTCTTTGAATTCAAATACTCTTCTTCATTCCTCTTAAATTGTTTTTTTCTCTTGTTCTTCTTGCATGTTTTATAAGATCCGAGATAAATCTAAAAAGAACACAATCCTTCTGCTTGCAAAGCAGTATTAAATATTTCATACAATGGATCCAAGCTGGCAGTCAGCCACATAGCTACAATGGAGCCCATTTTTCCACATTTCAAGAAAATACAGCAATCTCAGAACAAATAAATATACAGTGATGCCCGGAAGAAAGAGATAGGCTAGGCAGCAACCATGCAGTTGTACACCATTAAAAAAAGTACAAGAGTGAATGCTAAAATTGAATAAGCTAGTGAACTTCTGTCAAGAAATATAAAAATTCCTATATCAACAGTATTTTAGGTTATATTAATAAGAGTCTCACAGACCGAACAAGCTGCAGCATCACAAAATTTTGCATGCACTTCTGTTTAGTCAAGGCTTCAAAGTTGTTCCAAAAATATTACAATCTAAAAGTTGACAATACTGGTGGAAAAAGAAGGCAAAGGGAGAAAAGGAAAGCTGAATACAAGGTTGTATACTTCAAGGAAAAATAGATTTTCAGAATTATAGACAGAGAAATCCTTTCCCCACCTATTTCCTAATTATTTTAAATTTGAGATATTGGGGACTTTATGTGTGAATGTCTACGTGCCAAGCAAGCCTGGAAATCCTACTAATCCTTGTTGCCAAAGAGCTTTAAAAAAAAAAAAAGGTAATAACCTGTTTTTAAAAGGCCATGGTGTTTATTTTTATCCATTCCACCTTCTGTTCAGCAGAATGTATAGTAGTTTGCTGGCCATTTCTGAATCGAAAAACCCATTTCCACTGGATATAATAGAAAGAAATAATTGGAGAGAGGGGAGGGTTCACACATTTGTTCTCTGTTTGTCCAAAGTAGCCCTCAAACAGTTCCAAACATTTCTGTTCTCTTCTTTCTTCCCTGGGATTTCAGCAGCTAGGTTGGCACATCACACTAACCTTAAATCCAGGGTAACAAAAATATAATTGCTGTATTTACTTAAGATACAATGCCTAAGCAAATAAGCATGTTAATGTGATGGCTTAGTTTACACAACACACGAAGATAATAGGAGGTTTTCTGCAAGATGCTAACCAAAAACCACCCAACCCCATTTTTAATGTACTGTGGAAATCCAGTTACTGTGTACTTGCTGGCAAACTCAAAACACATTCTGCACTCTCAATAGAGGACAGTTTTCTAGCATTCAGTGCCAACCTTTGCTTTCTGTCCTGTTGGGGCCACAGGGGCATAGTTTGTGATCTGATGATATCATAGAAAAAGGTAGGGCCAAATGCTCCACATGTTTTGGGGAATACTGAAGTGTCATTAATTAATATTTAATAGTATCGTGGTCACATGAAGTATTAGCAATAGCAGTAGACTTATATACCGCTTCATAGGCCTTCAGGCCTCTCTAAGCGGTTTACAGAGAGTCAGCATATTGCCCCCAACAATCTGGGTCCTCATTTTACCCACCTCGGAAGGATGGAAGGCTGAGTCAACCCTGAGCCGGTGAGATTTGAACCGCTGACCTGCTGATCTGGCAGTAGCCTGCAGTGCTGCATTTAACCACTGCGCCACCTTGGCTCTAGTTCCATCTTATAAGTTCCATCTTATACTGCTTCAGTAAGACCACACCTGGAATACTGCATTCATGTTTCGTCACTATGATACCCCAAAAAATGTTGAAACTTTAGAAAGGATTCAGAGAAGAGCAACAAGGAAGATTGGGGATGGAGGCGCTGGAAGTTAAAACATACAATGAACAGTTGCAGGAAATGAGTATGTCTAACTTAACAAAGAGAAGGACTAGGGGTGACATGATAGCAGTCTTCCAATATCGGAGGGGATGTCACAGAGAAGAGAGTCAACTTCTTCTCCAAAGTACCTGAAGGTACGACAAGAGGTAATAAATGGAAACTTAACTACAAGTGATCCAATCTAGAATTAAGGAAAATATGCTCTCAGTGAGAACATTATTAATCAGTGGAAGAGCTTGCCTTCAGAAGTTGTGGGTGCTCCATCTCTGGAGATTTTCAAGAAGAGACTGGATAGCCATTTGTCTAGAATGGCATAGGGTCTCCAGCTTGGGCAGGGGTTTGGACTTTTCCTCAAAGGGAAATTTCTGCAGCTTGCCAATGTGTGGCTGAAGCAGGAACAAAGTGATCCAGGCAAGAGAGCACTGTTTTCATAGGAAGCTGGAAGAAAACTTTCCATGCCAGACATTCAATGTTGCATAGAGAATTCTGTGGACAATCGGCAACTTACTAGTCTCTACAGTCCACGCCTTATGACCACCCATTTAATGATTATTCAAAGTCACAACAGTGCTAGAAAAAGTGACTTACAATAAGCCCTCATACTTAACAACTGTCGGAGTGTCACCATCGTCACATGATCAAAATTCAGGCACTTGTTAACAGGCATTTGTTTATCATGGTCCCAGGGTCACATGATCACCATCTGAGACTTCCCAGACAGCTTCACACAAGGAAAATCAATGGGAAAAATCATGGTGATTTAGTTAAAAAAGAAAAAAAAAGATGATAAAATTGGCGCAACTCCCTTAAGGACAAAAGTCCCATCCCAATTGTGATCATAAGTTGAGGACTACTGTAATTGGCCTGGAGCAGGACTGTCCCTTCGCCCAGCTGCAAGTTCTCCTCTTCTTTGGTCATTTCTGTTCTGGCTGTCAGAAAGAACTGAACCTCATCATACCCGCCTGTTCTTTTCCTTTTCTTAGTTTTGCCCGGAGGAATACTGATCTCATGAAAGATCAACAGTGCATACATAAGGAATTGATATTCCCATCAGTATACAAATCAAAGGGCTCTGTAGGAGTCCCATGGGAGATCAAAGACAGAGAGGAAGAAAAGCCTAGGAGGAGAAGGGAGGCTGTCTGCCACGGTTGGCTAAGTCTGCACAGAACGTAGTCAGCACACCTGAATACATTCATCCGTGTTACATCCCCTGTGTTTTCAAAGGGTTCCATTCCCGTGAGTATCACTTGCTGACAGTAGACATTTTGGAAAGAAAACGATTGGGAAAGAGAGGACTGTGAACTTTGAAAGGCAGAGGCACTGCACCAAATAAACTGACTGCTGGAAGCCAGTCTGTTCGGTGCAGACTAGCCGCGGCATAATAAGGAATGATGGAGAAGGGAAGGAGAAGGTAAATATTCTCAGCACCTTGTCCCAGCCAAAAGCGTTGGAGAGCCTTTGCTCACAGAACTGAGAAACGTGCAAGGAAAAGGGGCAGTGGGAGGACTCCCAATGCTTGCAACGAGAGATGACCGTTGTTTTCTGTGTTTTTATACAGCTCAGAACTTTGGATCTCCTTGTCTGCTCCAAAGCACTGCTTTTCTCCAGCCCATAGATTCATTCACCGCATAGAAAATAACATCTTTTGCAGTAGCTCTTCTGGCCTCACGGCACAGGTACAATAAACAGACTGCCATTTACAGGCAGTGGTTTTGGGAAGTGATATGGTGTCCTTCTGTCTCAGGGATGGTGTGGGGAAGCACCTTCATGAGGGTTAAATTAGAACCAGGCTTAGGTATCTAAGCAAAGTTCATTCATTATAAATGCAATAATCCTCATTCAGGATGAAGATCTTCTCCTACAAAATCTAAGTACCTTCCCCTCTCTATTCAGTATGCATGTTCCAAGGTTTTAAACCCACAATTATTTTTAGCAGATTGGTTATCAGGGCTTCTCAAATTTTTCTATTGTCATGACCTGAAATAGTTCTCTGTTCCCTGACTGGTTGATTTAAATATCTCCTTTCTCTAAAAAGCACTAAAAGCCAAAAAAAAAAAAAGAGTCAAAGGAGGTGGTCCTTCCCCCCGCGCCACCCCCACCCACCCCCAGGATGCCGTGGCCTGCCTGTGGCTCATGAACCCCAGGATACCCATTTTTGCAGTTTATGGGTCTTATGTAAACATATACTTTTTATATTTCAGATAAATACAGCTGCATAATTACATACGTCTGCCACCCACTCCCATCCCCAGCCAAGTGGAGAAGAGCTCTTCATTGGGTGTATTAAATGTAATCCCTCTTAATTTTCAATTCTTTTGTGCGCAGGCTTTCTTTTAAACTAGTAGATTCTGAATTTATAATAGACCTCTGCAATTCGAGTGCCTTTGTCTTCTGTTTCTTAGTCAGTAAAAGTTATTAAAACACTCTCATTAAAACCCTGTTTATTATCTGAATATTCAAATCTAATGGGAAGGAAAGGAAAATGTTCCCTTCTGGAATCGGAGAATGAAGTTCTGATATGATAACAAGAGGGAACAACTATTCCTGTTACAGAGAGAGAGAATCTGAACCTGAGAAGCGAAGAGTTTAAATACATATCAACAAGGTTGCAGGGGGAGGTAAGTAAAATTGCAGGTTAGCAAAGGATGAAAAAAAAAACCCCAAAGCTTAGCAGCTTTCAGTTCCTATCATCGGAGCACGTGCAAAGTGCATTTTATGCTTTAAAAAAAAGCTTTCGTGCCCATCATCCCTCCTTTCCCTATTCATCTTCTGAAGTAGAGTAAGTTATTAAAAGCTTTATTTTACTTTTCTACCATGCAAGATATTAAAGACCCAGAATAAAAACCTTAGGGGATAACTATATTGCAGAATTCAGGATAGAATTACCCATTAACCTTAAGGAGCACTAAAAAGCATTTTTTGAGGGGGAGGGAAATCTCAGCCAGGATGGCTTTAATATGAATAGCAAGATATGGCCTGAGCATGGAGTCATACATTCCTATGTCTTTCTCACTACTAGAAAATCAGCAGGAATGCAGATAAATGGATCTGTAGGGCAGACCTCCAACATTTAGGAATGTCAAAAAGACAAGATAGCAGATGCAGTGTTGCAATTCAGTCCTGCTTATTTTGTAAGCATTGTCATGTGCCATAAAAAGGGAAGCATTCGCAGCCACCATTTAAGCCCCACACATGGATCTTGGTATCTGGGAACCCTGAGAAAGCTGCCAGTGCATGACTCCCTGCTCATGGTGTGGAGCTTCCCATAGCTGGGTGGCTGGAGAAAAGCCGACCTCCTCTCTGGAATATTCTCCTGAATATTTGCCTGGCATAAATGCTGTCATCTTTCTGGTGTCAGGCGCTGCCGATTGTATTTTTCCCCAACACAAACCTCCTATGGCCTACAGGCCCAGAGTCACAAGTTGCTCTTTACTCCTCTCTTCTTATGGCTAGCCCTTCTGTAGTAGCCAAAGTGAAGCAGCCATTTCAGGCAACCACAGCTAGAACCTTAGCAACTTTAACATGTATGACTTCAACATCCAAATTTCCTAGCCAGCATGTGTCTTGGTTTCCTTGGGGAGGGATGGGCAATCTGAACCTACTGGCACATCCCTCGTCCATCCCAGCGCAGCATTTCCATGTTCCAAAAGTGAGTATAGCTGAACATTTCAGTCCCATCTTTATTCTGGAGGGTTAGGAAAATGTTTGGGGAATGCAACAGATGCCTTACAGCTTACAGAAGCATAAAGCATCCTTAAAAACCTTGAACCCCTTAAACTTAAGCCAAATGTTCCCGGGGGGACATTTCTAGAAGCTCTTTGCCTGGGATTTGACTGTAAATCCAAGAGGTCCTGATACATCGTTTTTTAGATCCACCTAGACTAGGCTGGACAGAAATCTCAGAGATAGCGGGGCAGCAAATTAAGAATGAAACCATACAAATCAGTTGATTTGCTGCTGCCACAAAAAAGTGCAAATGAGGTAGTCCTCAACTTATGAGGACTGAGCCCAAATTTCTGTTACTAAGCAAGACAATCAGTGGTGGGATTTTAAAAAAAATTACTACCAGTTCTGTGGGCGTGGCTTGTTGGGCATGGCTTGGTGAGAGTGACAGGGGAAGGATACCGTAAAATCTCCATTCCCACCCGATCAGCAGGGACTCGGGAGGCAGAGAATAGATGGGGGCGGGGGCAGTCAGAGGTGGTATTTACCAGTTCTCCGAACTAGTCAACATTTCCACTACCGATTCTCCAGAACTGGTCAAAACCTGCTGAATACCACCTCTGAAGACAATGGTTAAGTAGGTTTTGCCCCAGTTTATGACCTTGCCCCAGTTGTTAAACGAATCACTGCAGTTGTTCATGGCAGTTTAGTGCATCTGGCCTCCCCATTGATTTTGCTTGTCAGAGGATCCCAATCACACAACCCCCTAGATCAGTGTTTCTCAACCTTGGCAACTTGAAGATGTCCGGACTTCAACTCCCAGAATTCCCCAGCCAGCATTTGTTGGCTGGGGAATTCTGGGAGTTGAAGTCCGGACATCTTCAAGTTGCCAAGGTTGAGAAACTCTGCCCTAGATATTACAACCATCATAAATATATGCTGGTTGCCAAGGGTCAGAATTTTGATCATATGATCATAGGGATGCTGCAATGGTCATAAGTGTGAAAAATAGTCATGAGCAATGTTCCCTCTAATTTTTTTTCAGTGTGAGCGGAAAAGTATAGTGTGTGAGCTGCACAGTTTCATGCCTGAGCACCTAAGAGAGCCACAGTTTGAACTGCTGTCGCGTCTGCTGGACATTTGCGCAACCTTCCAAGCGTCAAGCGCCAATTGCGAGCGAGGTTTCAGCCCGATGAATGCCAGACATGAAAAGTGCCACTCAAACACTATACTTTTCCGCTCACCCTGAAAAAAAAAGGCTCTCTGCTCAGCTTTTAGATTGTTAGACTGGCTAGAGGGAGACATGGCACCAACAGGGTCCTGGGTCCTGGCATTTTGCAGGCAACCTGTCCTCTCACATTCCTTTGGAATGCAACCCATCACATTTGAATTAGATTTTGCCAATTATCCTATTAAAAGATAACGCTATTATTCTAAAATATGACTAACTCAATATTAAAAACTGTAAATATGTAATGCTGATAAATAATAGCAGTAATTGTTATTTAGTATGATTAAAATCAGTATTGATATATCAATATAATATCTATCAAAATTGACAATAAACACTAAAATAACAATACAAATATATAATGTGGAATATAAATGTAATAAATATAATATATAAATGCAACATAAGTGTAATAAAATAATTTATCATGAAACTCTCCCCCTTTAAAGTAGTAAGATCAATTAAATAGTCTAGCAAGTTTGGACAATATGCTATATGTTATCTTACTTAAGAATATATATACCTCAGAATCAGATACAACATCCACATCATTTCCAACTGAGTCAATAAAATCATATGCCATGCCAAAACTATTTGAAATAAAGATATGAAATTAATCAAGTATTGCATTTATTTTTCAAAATGAATGTACAATTTTTTTTATTATTTAAGTTTTGTACCCTATCTTTTCTAACTAACATTAACTTTAAAAAGATGTTACATCAGACTACAATACAAGTAATTAAATGAAGACTAAAATAAGTGTTTTGGCATATTGAGCTTTTTATATTTCTTTCTTATATTGCTTCCTTAGTTGAGAACTTGCTCCTCAGCTTACTTACGCATTAACTGTTTGTTGCTTTTATGGTTTATTCATTCACTGCTCCATCTTTAGTTTTTTTCACAGGGGGCAGGGCTTCCTTCCTTCCTTCCCCCCCCTCCCTCCCTCCCTCTCTCCCTCTCTCTCTCTCTCTCTCTCTCACACACACACACATGTTCTTTGGGGGGGGTTGAATTACTCCGCCTCACTGCGCAAAGTCGGCTCAGCATGTGTTTGGCCCCCACTTATGCCGAATCAAATCCGCGGCCAGCGGGACCAGGGGGTTGCATTTCAAAGCCGCCAGTCCTCTTGCTTCTTCTCCTTCACCGGCAAAGCTCCCGCTGGCGCCCCCGCCCATGGCAGCGGCGGTGGTGCCTCCCCCTCCGCTCGGAGCACCTCAGCTGGGCTCTGGGTTACCCCTGCCGTCGCCTCCACCTCCGCCACTTTCCTACTAGCTCCCGCGGCCTCAAAAGCACGGCAGAGGAGGAAGGGGGAGGGATAACACGGGAGCCAGCACAGGTGCTCCGCGTGAAGGGAGAGGGACCACTGCCACTGCCATGGGCGGGGGCGCCAGCGGGAGCTTTGCCGGTGAAGGAGAAGAAGCAAGAGGACTGGCGGCTCATCAAAACAAGTCTGGGGAGGTCCTTTGTGGGCAGCCAGTTCTAGCCGCCTGCAAAGGACATCCCCACGTTTGCTTTGGTAGAAATCTCTGCGCGGCAGTTAGAAACTGCTGCGCGGGGCTTTCTTTTTACGTGCGCGGCCGCGCAGGCGCGCACCTTAGAGGGAACAGTGGTCATGAGTCACTTTTTCAGGGCTATTGCAACCTTGAACAGTCACCAAATGAATGGTCATAAGTTGAGGACTACCTGTAATCTGATATTTAAAACTCAGCCTCTTTCTCACACACCCTACTACAAAAATGGATTCCTGGCATGATGATCTATGGACTCTCTCGCTCCCCAAATTGAAAAAAGAAGTAGCTTTCTCTGACATAGCTCCTGCAGATCCCATATAGGGGTCGAAGGGATGCCTGAAGTAAACAAGATCAAGCACCTCCTCTTAGATCCTTCCCTTTCATTGAAAAATTGATACAAGTAAAGATGGAGGCTATTTGAGGGTAGGGTAACGGCACCGTTTCACTCTAGAAATAATTTCCCCACTACAAAATGGGAACATATAATGGGCATAAGGAATCGTCTGGAGGAACAAGAGGAAGAACTGCAACCAACAACAGCAAGATAAAAGAAATTGGAGTCTTGGCCAGAAGTGTAATTTGAGTAAGCATCTTAGACATGAAGCTCACTATTTCTCATGAAGAAAAAGGGAAGCAGGGAGGAAGGAAAGCGGAAGCCCATTCAGACTGTTATTAAAACTTTGTAATAAAAGTAATATTAGCTTGCATGTCTTTGGTTTCCACATTTGGTCAATTTCAGTGGTCTCCAATTTTTTTGGCTCTGTTGACCACAGGCAGTGATGGTGGTGGTGGAGAGATGTAATCATTTTGCACACTCACCCACTGCTTGCATGGCCATAGTGTAGTATCGGGCATTGGACCAGGGATGGGGACCTCTGATCTATTTGACAGAAGGATGGATGGATGGATGGATGGATGGATGGATGGATGGATGGATGGATGGATGGATGGACGGATGCATGGATGAATACACCAAGAGATTTATCAATCTACGTTGCAAAAATCTGGATAGGCAATAGTTGTCAGCAAAGAATTAAATGTTTCAGTGTCTCTTTGTTGCCTTCTTGTGGTCACTTTTGCAGCCCCAGAGCTGACATTCCTAATAAAATAGACCATGAGCATAATTATCATTCTCAACCAATCCTTTGATGCCCATACTATGTGCCAAATATTAATTCCAAACGATTTCTTTATGGCTAAATACTGTAAGCATTTTATTCTTTATCCATTCTCACTGACTAGCAATCCCATCCTCACAGCAGGCAGAGGATAAAAAAAAACAACTTCTGAAAATCCTGTGACATTGTGCAGCAGGAATCAGTTTTAGCCTGTTACATGTTAAGTGGTGGCAAATGTCTAAAACCGATAAAAATAAGATGACTAAAGCCACAGTTCTCACTCGCAATACCCAAAGGACCTGAATGCTTGCACCAGCAGCCCTTCCTTCAGCTACAGATAAGAAAGCCTTTTACCCTGAGATGAGGAGTTGAGAGCAGCTGAAGCAGTTCCTTTTCATCATTATTCATTGGTGCAGTCTGCAATTCTTCCATTACCTTAATAAAAAGAAAAAGAAAAAAGACAGAAATTCATACACAAACAAAACAGACCAGACAACAAACGCTTTTCTGATCATACATCCAGCGATTTGTTTGCTAATTTTAGGATCACACTCTAGAAAAGAACATACATCCAGAGAAGAAGCCCTAAAATGTATTAGCATTACAGAAAAACAGAGCTGGAAAGGCCATGGGAGATCTTCTAGTCCAACCCTTGTATCATCCTACAAACATACATAAAATTAAAAAGGACCAGAGAAACACAATGGAGCTGACTTGTACCAAATATTGGAAGCAGGCCTACTGCAGTAAAGCAATTACTTCCAGCAATCTCCATTTATAAATGTTTCACTAATATTCTAAGAATACCAAAGCCCAGAAACCAAGAATGACATACTGGGGTTCTTCTAAGCCAGGGGTGTCAAACTCAATTTCATTGAGGGCCGCATCAGGGTTGTGTTTGACCTGGCGGAGGCGGGGGGGGGGCATAGCCAGGATGGGTGTGGCCAGCTCAACATCAGTTTTCAACCACAACGGCTTCCTGCAGCTCTCTCTGCCAATGAAAACAGAGCTTGGTGGGCTGCACACAGCCCTTCCGAGCGCCGTTTTCGCTGGCAGAGGCACCACGGGCCAGTCCTTCACTGTTTCCAGGGTGACTCTGGAGGCCAAATCTAAGCACCTTGTGTTTGACACCTTTGTTCTAAGCAGTTTCCTTTATTGTCCCTCATCTACAGACAGAAACCTTGCCAAACTAAAGAAGACTACTTACTCCATTAAACAAATATTCTGAGAACACCAAAGGAAAAGCTATTTTAACTCTCTCCCACACAAACTTCTCTGTCTTTTGCTACTCTGGCATGCCCTCCCTTCTTCCTTGGAATCCAGACTACGTTCCACCATTAAACTGGTGGGTGATACTGTAGCCCAGCGCTTTACTTCGTGGGTGGGCGATAGCAGCCCAATGCTCCTCTATCTAGAAAAAGGCATAAGTGAACTGAAGGTGGTTGAGTTCATCCTTGAGATCCATAAAGGACAACTGAGAGCAGTTTTACTAGTTTGTCTTTTGATTCACATTTGTTTTGACTAGTCACTTCCCCTCGGCAACCTTAAACACTCAAAGAGCCAGAAAGGCCCTAACCGAAAGCCCCCCCCCCAATTCTGGAGCTAACCGGAAGTCCGGTTCCCCCACCATAGAGTCTATTCCTAGCGCATCCTTTTTGATCTGCTGACTAAGAAGTCCAGTCTCCCACCACCACCACAGAGTCTCCTCCTAGCACAGCATCCTTTTTCCTCTACCTGCCCTAACTGAAAGCCTTATCAATTGTGGAGCCAACTGTGACAGGGAACCACAGCAGAGGGATGAAAGAGCCATATGTAGCTCCAGGACCGTGGGTTGCTGACCCCAGTCCTAGGAAAACCTTTTTTGCAGGGAGACAAAGTCTTTGTACTTCCATGCATTTTGTGAGAGCATTACCACAATATGGTCTCAGAATTTCAAGATAGTCATCCAGTCACAAAAAGGAAAAGAAAATGGCAATGTCTGGATTTACTTCCTGACTGGTAACATCATGTTCAGCCTTGCAGAAGAAAGCAGCATGCTGATATTTTCTGAACATGCAGAATATTTTCTAATGCTGAGTTAAGATACCTCACAAAGAAAGAGCGAAGAAGAATATAACGGACGTACTGTAAATTCTAAGAATTTCCTCCACAGCCAACGCTATTTCACTAACAATTCAGAATAGGCCATTTTGTGGAAGCAATTCAAAACTGGCAAACACCAGAGTGAGAGAGCCCAAAACTATCAACTGTGCATCAGTTCCTCTAAGTTGTGCCATCTAGCAATTTCCTCCAGCCCTAATATTAAGGCAGTGATCCAGAGTGATCTCCCACATTATGCCATTTGAGGTGAAAAGGATCACCACCAAATCTTTCATTCTGCAACCGCACAGCTGTCCTCTAAACAATGTTTTTCAGCCTTGGCAAGTTTAACACTGCAAAATTGGAGTTCAGAGAAAAAAATGGCAAATTAAAGATAACTCTTCATTCTGTTTCCGTCCCTTTGCCCTTTCCCAGATGAACTTACATCTTCAGCGAGAGCAGAGGCACTATGCAGTACTGGGACCGGACTGTGTTGTTCATAATGGCACAATTTTTCATGAATCTGAAACAGAGAACAGACAATATACACATGTACAAAACATCCAGTGGTTGCAGCTATCTAGGAAACAGACTCTTTCAAGACAATGATTTGCTTCAATCAAATGAAATATCCAACATGTGAGACTGTGGAAAAGAAAAGCTTGCTCCAATTTCTCATTTTAATCTCAGACAATCAGTTTTGGGAATCTATATGCTGGCTAGAACATAACAGTTTTTTTAAAAAAAAATCTATGTGGCTAAAGCAGCATCTGCTGCCTGATGGCTCTTGCAATTTTTATTTTCATAGCACAGGATGCTTGAGGGCTGAGATGGCAGGACTGAAAACGAAAACTCTGGGAGGTGGGAAAGCAGCAGATGCCAGGCTGGCCAGATGTTATGGGAGTGGGAGGAGGGATCCCCTCTCTAACACTCAGTGCCTCTTTGAAAACAAGAAAAAAAAAACATATTCTGTCCCCAAAGGCAAAGATTTTATGGTGTGAATAATCCTCCAGAGCCTCAGAGTTTCTCCCTGAGTTATGAGTTTCCATGTATTTATTTATTTGTGATTTTTAAAAGTAATACAGAAAAATTAGTAACATATAAGAACTGGCCACTTTCTGAACTGCAACCACCTGAAAACATCTGTACAAAAAAACATCTGTACAAAAGTTCGGGTGCCTCAACTCCTCATTAAAAGGATTGTGAAATTCCCAAAATTCCCAGATTTTTTACCAGACTATAATCTCATATATGCTAATCAGGGAGATAAACATTTGGTCACGCATTTGGCCAATCCCATATTAGTTCTATTCTTTGAATATTGATTACATTCCTTGAACTTCACATACTACACTGTTAGATTTCTCACGAGTCCTTCAGTCTTTTCCCTGGGCATTCCTTGGGCATGCCATGAATTTAATATTTTGTTTTATGAAGGAACAAATACGTAATTTGGCTTCTGTGGATTACACGAAGAATTATAGGAACTATGGACTGTTGGTATAGCATACAATAGTCCCCAGAAGGTTGCACACAATTTCTTAGCCAAACTCATCATTGTTGAGACAGAACAAGTTGCCTTCTGGGTATTCTCTGATTGCCCACAATCTGCACTATTGCAATCATCTTATGAATGGACTGGATCCCATGCTATGACTACTGTTTCACAGGAAACCTACAGCATACTTCCCAGTTCCAAATTGGACTAACAGTTTGAAAAAATTGACATCTCCTGTAACAATTCATCACCCATAACCCATAACGTATAAAGAATTATACGTTTCTTAAAGAAGAACTATGCACTGTTGGTACAGCATAAAAACCAACAATAGGGATTGATGCTTCAGAAACAGAATTCATGTACTTGTATTTCTTTTGAAATGTGTTTTGGAGGAAATGTGTTTCCTCCAAAAGTGTTTCTGTCAATTGTTATTAACTGAAAATACAGTCTCCCAAGTTCTGCAGAGATTAACAAACAAAATCTATACATTATAGTGTTTTTCTTTCCTTTCAAAGTGTGAGCAAAGACCTTGAATGCAAGCTTTATTATCAAGCTTATTTCAAAGAGATTCAATGTGTTTGTTTGTTTAAAAAAAAGAAGACACTTTCACAAGTAGATGCATTTACAGCAAGATACAATTGGTTTAAAAACAGGAATTTGAGCACAATTATTTGTGGGCTAAAATGCTACCCCTCTAAATCTAAATTGTTGTTTTTGCTTTGCATATTTAACTCCAACTCACCAGGATGCTAAACTGCAAATTTAGAATAGTACAAACTCTTCCATTTGATGAAACAGCTATAATGTTATAGCCTTGTAAACAACTTCCATGAACTTTTGATCTTACAAACCTTGTTTACCAAACTTGGCCAAAACAGACAAAATCTAGCTATACTGCATCCTGGTGCACATGCATAGATATTTTATATACATTTTATATAAATTTTACATTCAGATATTCCTTGGCTTACAACCTGTGGCTTAGCCACCATTAGAAATTATGACAGATCCTGAAAAAGTTCCAATGGCCACCCCTTCCCTACAGCCACATGGCCAGACTTTCAAAACTCAGCAACTAGCCCACATTTACAGGGTCCTCTTTATCACCATCTAATTCACTTAACCACCACTGCAAAAAAAAAAAGGGGTGTGTGTCATGTGATGGCCCAATTAACAAATATGATGACTTTCAACCATAATCGTAAGTTCTAGTTAAGGATTATATATAAACATGTCAGTTTACATATGTGTAAAATGTATAAACATAAAACACACATGCAAAAAGGCCCACCTGGATTTAACAGACACTCTCATTTAATAGGCATCCCCTCCTCCCATTAGCCATTAAACCTTCCATTTAATTAGCATCTTTAAATCAAGAATTATTTCACTGACAAACTTTTATTCTTTCCATCTGATATGCTAACAAAACATCTATGTGATTAGAACCAGAGGAATGATAAGAAAAAAAGCAATTGACTAGCTTCTCTTAATGTTTCATTCCTCTCAATTGCATTTTCCTTTTCATTCGTGAATAATACATTTGTTTTCAGGAGTCCAAGTTTCACTATTTTCAATTAAACCCCAGCTTTCTATGCCCACAACTTAAAGTGTTTTCCATCCAATTGACAAGTTATTTTCAGCAATTCTATCATGTGTGTGGGGCAAAAACACCAGCAAGTATCAAGGTTGTCAAATTTCAATCAGATTGGATTAAGTATTCTTTTTTTACAAGAAAAGTTAAATAGCCGTAGCCTTTTATTTAAGCAGAACTCCAAATTGGTTTCTTCCCCATCATTTGCGGGGGGGGGGGTAATAACTTGTCCATGCTGTTGTAAATCATTTCAATTTCTCGACTCTTCAGAAAATGTTACTTCCCATTCATGGTCATAAGAAACCAAAGAATTATCCCATGTTTTGTTTTCCAAATATTTCCAAATCCAATGCATATAATCACTTGTGCATTCAAGCAGTAAATTGTATGTTGTGAAGTGGAAAGGTTTGCATTATTCATCTTTCACTGATTACATCCTAAGAATATCAGAAGAGCTTTAGACCAACTAAAGCTGTTTCTCCAGGGTTCATCAGAAACTTCTACAGGGATGGGATAGGGGTAAAAAACAAACAAACCCACAAATAGATAGTGACAACAGGATAATTGAGGCCTGGACACTCATGGACACTCATGTGATGCTCAATTGAGGGCTTGAGCATCCTGCGAGGGCTTTAATTATGCTGCTATCTTGATTCCTATTACCACTACCCCATATTTTGCTTATTACAGTCAATAGGCCACAAAGAAAAGACAACACCATATTCTAAAAGTCTGATAGATTCTGGCACTTAGTTTCCACCACTTTCTTATTACACCATTGGACCCTAAGTTACGTAAAATCTTTACTATTAATAAGCAAGCAAAAGGCTACGGCTTGGGTGAAAACTCAAAGTAGGCGAAGCCAAGTACCTTTGAGGAGCTGTGGAATGTATGTTGTCGGAGTTCACAAAACTTTGTGTGTGCTCAGAAACATGCACTGTAGCATATTCACACATCAAGTTGTCCAGTTTTGGGCCCCAAGTTTGAATATCAGGCAAAGAGGAAAACTAGGAAGCTAACAGAAAGATTTTCTCTACAGAAAAATATTTACTTTCATTAAGCAGCTGAGGCTTCTCTCACTAAAAATGTCTCTCAGGAATACCATCTCCTCCTTATGATTGGAGTCAGGCCTCAGCTGTGAGGTCAGGAGGGCAAGCGTCTCATGCAAACCTAAAGAATCAATATAAAAGGGACTGGTCAGAATGCCCATGATCAAATTGTAAAATAGCATTTTACAGAAGTTTAATCTGTCCCAAAGAAGGACTTTACAATATCCCTTTGAAATATCAGCTGAAAGCCAGAAAATTGGAAGAAAGAAATCCCTTAAAGCAAAACTCAAAGTTGCAACCTTGAAATGTCTGGATTTCAACTCTCAGAATTCCTTAGTTTATTTTTCACATTTCTGATGGAGATTCCAGTTAGAGTTCCAAATCCAAATTTTAATTTATTGGTCTAGACCAGTGGTCTCCAACCTTGGCAACTTTAAGACCTGTGGACTTCAACTCCCAGAGTTCCTCAGCCAGCTTTGCTTGAAGTCCACAGGTCTTAAAGTTGCCAAGGTTGGAGACCACTGGTCTAGACCATCCAGGTCTGGTGCTAGGTTGTTCTCTATCTTTTTTTTCTTCTCTCTCCCATCAGCCAAAACAACAACACTGACGTTAGAAAAGATACTCTCCATCCTGAGGCTATTCTTAGAATTCCATCTCTTCAGGAAAACTGCTTAGCATGTTCTGCTATTATTTTGGTACCCAGGCTTTCAAGATTCCTTTTATTTGTAGATTGTGCATCTTTTATTCATCAATCCATAAGATTGTTTTTAGTAACCAATTCTAGCCGCTTCACTTATCTGATCACTTTTATCCCATTTTTTGTATATGTAAGTTCAGAGCTCTACATCAGAAAGATCAGAATCAAAATGGGACAGATAAAGGGAAAAAGGAAGGATTAGTTGAAAACTATTCCAAATCTGTGTAAATGGCTTCTTACAATGAGAGTGACTTATCTCAAGGAGAATTAGCCTTAAGCACCATGTACATCCTTGAATGCTGGATATCAGCTGGAAAAGCAAACTAGAGTCGAGAAAATTCTCGACTAAGAATTCATTATTCTTAGAATAGTTATTAGTAACTTCTTGATCCCATGCAATACCATGGGTACCAAAATATAAACATTTTTTTTAAAGTGAAGCAAATAAAACAAAAATCAATTAATTGTATTTATTTTACCCTGGAAGTTACTATCTGGTGTAGAGTTTTGCAAACTTGAGAATTTCAAGATCTGTGAATTTCAACTCCCAGAATTCCCAAAGCAGTTTCGCTGGCTGCAGAATTCTGGGAGTTGAAGTTCACACATTTTAAAGTTCCAAGTTTGAAAAACACTAGTGGCATGCAGTGATGTATTAACCACTAAGCAGACTAAGCATGTGCTTAGGGCACCTGGATCAAGGAGGCACCACAAAGTGGTGCGCGCTGTAGTCTACCGCGGTTTTGGCGTGCCACGAGTTGTACTAGCCATACCTCAGGGCCACCAGATCAGGGGAAACTGACTTATAATCTGAAAAAGAAATGGCCAAAGAATACTGCTTTTTCTTTGTGTTTCACATTTTATTATCAGTTTACTGAGATTAGGTTTCCTTTTGTTGTTGATACATTAGCTTTGTTTTTTTTATTATCAGCTTATTTTAAACTGTTGCATGAGTTCAGATCAGTAAATAAATAGCACTAGAAACTGGCTTATCTTTAAAGGCTTCTGAACCTCCAGTCCCATGTAAGATCATTCTAGAAAACCACATTTTCTAAAACATAAACCAAGAATGACATCATGATTAAGGTAGCAGAAATTCTATTACCTGAATCTTCAGATAGGACGGGCATGGTATGTTTCTTGCTCACTACCTATAGATCCACGTGTTTAATCCACCTTCAACAGCTATAATTTCCACACCAACAGAATGCCTAGAATCAAAGAAAAAAACAACACTGTGGGGTTTTTTTTGACAGTTTGAAAGTATGTTAAAATACGTGCTTTCTAAAGCCAATTACAGAGAGAATTATCTCTAATTTGGTTATTGTATGGCTTCATTGCCTCTGATGTTTGAAGCAATTATGAATAATGGTTGGTAGAAAAAAGATAAATTGATCCAAACTGAAAGAAAGGATGGAAGCGATCAGAAGACACTCACTTAATTGTGGAGACAAAGATCTGCATTAAAAATGGGTAAATCCATCTGAATTCAGTATACAGTAAATAAGTTCCACATCTGCAACTTAATGCAAACATGTAATTTCATGACCTTTCCAGGAGAATCTCACTCCTATCATGAAAAGGAATCCTGGCCCAATGAGGCTTTCATCTTAAGCAGCAGCTCTCAACCCTGAGCAACTTTAATAAGTCTGGCTTTCAGCTCCCAGAATTCATCTTTTTAAAGCTGCTGAGTTTGAGAAGTACTAAAAGTCTTCCTCTGCACTCCTACCCATCACAACCTTTCTATTCCTCATCTAGTATTATCAATTTCATAACAAGGTTAAAAGGTTCAAGGTTCATTTTATTTACATGCCACCCTATTCCCGGGGGGACTCAGGGCGGCGCACAAACCCAAGGAGGGGGAGGGAAACACAAGAACTACAACAAAAAGTACAGGGAATTTAAAACAACCAACAGCCACACGATTCGAGAGAGGAAGGGAACTCATCGACCCCAGGCCTGCCAACACAGCCAGGTTTTAACGGCTTTTCGGAAGGCCTGGAGAGAGGTGAGGGTCCGAATCTCTGCGGGGAGCTCGTTCCAAAGGGCCGGAGCCGCCACAGAGAAGGCCCTCCCCCGGGTAGTAGCCAGATGACATTGGCTAGTAGACGGAACCCGGAGGAGGCCTAATCTGTGTGATCTAATGGGTCTTTGGGAGGTAATTGGCAGCAGGCGGTCTCTCAAGTACCCAGGTCCAATACCATGAAGGGCTTTATAAGTGACGACTAGCACCTTGAAGCGTATCCGGAGACCAATTGGTAACCAGTGCAGCTCGCGGAGGATAGGTGTAACGTGGGTGTACCGAGGTGCATCCACAATTGCTCGTGTGGCTGCATTCTGGACGAGCTGGAGTCTCCGAATGCTCTTCAAGGGCTGCCCCAACAAGCCCCCTTCATGGATTGGCTTGTACAACAAAACATAGCAGAGTTCATTTCAATGTATGGTTTAGTAAAAAAAATGCTGTTAATTTAAAATAAAACAATGAAATATTCCAGTTTTCCTCTAGCCAAATTGGAAAGCAGGGTAGTCCACAAATCTTAGACAAGGCACATTGGCAGGCAATGTTTTGCTCTGCACTAAACAGGTGCAGCTGTTATTGATCAAGCTGTGTTCCTCAGTTAGCATAAGCACCCTTTCCCAAAACTGCACTTTTTATCATTGAGGGGGGAAATAGTTTCCTTTTCAATGTGGGACCCCTGCAATTTGGTAAATTAAGCATCATCTACTTATCCAAAAGACATTTCCCACTCTCGGTATATATTTACTGAACAATCTGATGAAAGAAAAGCAAGTTGCAATAGACATACTATCTAATAAATAGGCTCCATTCATTGCACACCCAGCTACGTGGAAATAAGATCTGCTGGATTTAAAGCTATCTCACACTGAGTATACCAACTACGTTAAGCCACAATGTGGTTGGCTTCATTTTGATTTACCATCTTAACTAAAATCAGCCATTGTCACTTGCAAACCATTGTGTACAGAAATAAATGACATTGCACTTAGAGGCTGGCTGTCTTTTTAATTCTGTGGCTTTGGATATGAATTAATATATATTTCCCTTTATTTATATAAATAACTCAAGACAGCAAGCAGATCTAATATTCATTCCTCTTCCTATTTTTCCCACAACAACCCTGTTAGATGAGTTGGTCTGAGAGAGATTGACTGACCCAAGGTAACCTACCGGCTTTCATGCTCATGGTGGGACTAGAATTCACAAGTCTCCTGGCATGTAGCCTGGCATATAAACACTAGTCCTGTAATGATCTGACTGGAATAAGCAGGACCAATTATTTAACTATTTTGGGGGTGCAGGTAGGGGAATATTTAAAAGTTTTGTCCATTAACTTTCTCTGATAGGAAAAATCAGTCCATTTGGGAGGGAGATAGGATTTGGGAGAGGGGAGTATAAAATAATGGCTCTTGACCTTCTGCAAGTGTTAAGGCACTATGTTATACTGGAAAATGCTATCCAAATTCATGACATTTCATTAAAATGTTGACATGAGGGTGTTCCGGACTATAAAAGGGGTGTTGAAAAATCTTGGATAATAATCTATCTCTGGATAAGGACAGTCCCCCCCGCCCTGCAGAAGCAAGCCCATATAAATACTTGTTTCTTAAGTCCTTGTCTTCAAGATTCAGTTTCTTATCTGTTTACCTAGAAATAGCTGCAACTCAAAGGATATTGAGCTGTCCCTTTTGCATAGTGTAAAAGAACTGCTGTGCCAGCTGTGCTCCTGGATTGACTAGTGATCCTCACCATCTTGACGAACCATTCCCCCCCCCACAATCTATTTAATATTACTTATTCAACAGGGTGTTCTTCACCCATGTCACTATAGAGCACAGGGTGGGGTGTCACGAGTGCTTACCAGAGTCGTTGGAGAAGAAAAAGAAATCTCTACTCCTTCCTAAAAGTTAAAGGTATATGCTAGTCGTTCCTGACTCTAGGGGGTGGTGCTCATCTCCATTTCAAAGCCGAAGAGCCAGCGCTGTCCAAAGTTGTCTCTGTGATCGTGTGGCCGGCATGACTAAATGCCAAAGGTGCACGGAACCCTGTTACCTTCCCACCAAAGGTGGTCCCTATTTTTCTACTTGCATTTTTACATGTTTTCGAACTGCTAGGTTGGCAGAAACTGGGACAAGTAATGAGAGCTCACTCCGTTACGCAGTGCTAGGGATTCAAATCACTGAACTGCCGACCTTTCTGATTGACAAGCTCAGTGTCTTAGCTACCGAGCCACCATGTCCTTCCTACAGCTGGTTAAATCCATTTGAGATAATTGGCCAGGGCTTTAAAGAAACCACATGCTGTGCAGAAGTTTATGAAGTGAAGAAAGAAAGTTCTGCACATTTGTTTTCATGTCTCAGCCTTCTCATCAGTTACAACACACTACTGTAAACTATGTGAAAATGGGATTGGGTAGTCTATGATTCATCAGGTTGTTGGCCACTCGCCATATTAACATAGTGTGGGAATTTCATTGTGAGTCATAATTCCTTTTGTTTGGCTATAGCATGCTTATGGGAACGCAGTAATTAAATTCTGTTTACCCTGGTTTTCAGTTTAGAATGCTGTATGCACCACCGCTGGACTTGTAAAGTGTGGCAGTTGTGAACAGAGGTTGAATAACAATAATACTGTTGTGCTGCACTCTTGTCCATGAGTCATTGCCCTGATGACTATCTTGTGATGAGACAACAACAGTAGCACTGACTGTCAACCT